>NC_137825.1:9255043-9347543 GCF_963921795.1 Nannobrachium achirus | reverse complement strand
TCAACAATTAAGTGGACCATGAATAATACTAATAAAAGAAAGGGGACTGGTTGTGTTGACGTAGCAGTGTGGGTGTGGAAGGAAAGTGCGGGGGTGAGTAAGGAATAAATTGCTTCCTAAGAACATTCTACAAATGTTCAGGGATAGGGAGGGGGGTTATGATTTGAGATGGGATCTTAATCTTAAACAACGTATTGCTATTATAGTAGGGGGAATTAACCTCAGAAAATGGCCAAATCGTTACGTGGCGGATAAAAGCACCAAATTTGGTACAGATGTCCCTTGGGTCATCCTAAAACATCCTAGAAGGGGTGCCCCAAAAAATCTTAAACAGGAAGTGAGTTATGGACAAAATTCAAAATGGCCGCCTAAACTGTTGACTGTTGACTCAAAACACATCAAAAGAATCTCCAAAAAGCATAGGATTTGGCACACATGTCCCTTGGGTCATCATAAAACATCCTAGAATGGTGCCCCAAAAAATCATAAACAGGAAGTGAGTTATGGACAAAAGTCAAAATGGCCGCTTAAACTGTTGACTGACTCAAAAGACACCAAATGAATCAGTTTAATCGAGCAGTTTACCAATCTGACATTTGGTCTAGAAACCTGAAAGCTCCATCTCCTGGAAAAATATAGCCTGATTTCAGACTCAGCTCACGCTTTAGTCTGACACTGTGCCCTATTTTGCGCGCGCGCGCGCGTGTGTGTGCGTGTGTGTGTGTGTGTGTGTGTGTGTGTGTGTGTGTGTTCCATTTCTCCCACACAGGCTGTACTGCTACAACATTCAAATCGAGCAGTTTACCAATCTGACATTTGATCTAGAAACCTGAAAGCTGGAGACCACAGACCAAAATGTACTTAAAGTACCAAAAGTAAATGTACTCATTATGCAGAATGATTATGTCAATGTGCTGGTAATTACGAAATGGCACACATGAATAGTTACCAGTAAGACTCCCTAATCGGGAGATATCTCGGTCGCTTATCTCCACAAATAGGGCAAAAATGTGTTTTTCCAAAATCTTCCTGATCCATGTTCATGACATGAGTGTAGACATGCTGTGTAGTGATTTTCATGATTTTAGGGCAAAATCTGTAGGAGCAGTGTCCAAAAATGTGTTTTTAAAAGTCGGCCTGAAGGTGGCGCTATATGGGACAGATTCATGGTGATGGGATGAGTGTAGACATACTGTGTAGCGATTTGCGTGATTTTAGGGCAAAAACTGTAGGAGCAGTGTCCAAAAATGTGTTTTAAAAATCGGCCTCATGGTGGCGCTAGAAGAGGGCCATGTGAGAAATGAGGGGTGGGGTGTCCGCGTTGCCTTGGCGGACGAATAGGTACCGGCCCCGGCTCTCCCGGACCCTCCTAGCCCGAGTTACGGCATTTTATGTGAGCTGCAGTGGAGGGGGTCCTCCACTGGGGGCGCCACCACTTTTGCATCCGTTCTGGAGCACCAAGAGTCGGTGGTCCCCGGGAATTCCCCGTGAGCAGCCCCGTTGGGGTGGTCATTTGGTCATTTTTGCACATTTGGTCATTTTTTACATCTGGGGTCCCCAAGGGACCTGGGGGTCCCTGGAGCTCCGGGGGTCCTTGGGGGTTGTAGTTTGGCAGCCAAGGAGCGTGTGTGCAAAATTTGGCATGGATCGGGGCAACGGTTGCGGAGATATGAGCAGGGCAATAGTGTGACGTGTGAGGTGTGACAGACAGACGGACAGACAGACAGACAGACAGACTGACAGTTTGTGCAGGTTTTGATAGTAAGTGCGACCTACGGTCGCAATAAACACTAATCACAAAAAAAAAGTAATGAACTAGAAGAAAAGATAGAGTGAAGATAGACCAAAATAAGCAAGAAGATGTAGAGTACAAAATAGAAATGCAGAGAGTAAAATAAGAATATGAAGAAGATAAGATGCAGAGTAAAATAAGTATGAATATGCATGCAGAGGGTTCGATAAATAAAGAAGATTCAAAGAGTGAAGTAAATTAAGGGTATAGTTGTTCGATCAGGTTTTGAAGGTATGGTAGTGCTATACTTTGTTTACTCTGTGCGGGCAGCAAACGGAAGCCAGTGGAGGGAGCGGAGAAGGGTGAGATGATGTACACAGAGAAGGGGGATGTACACATGAGTTAGACTGAAAAATACCCCAGGTCTATGCAGACTGTGCAGCTGTCAACTGTTTAAACAGCCATTTAGAATTACTTCAATATGGTCCCTTCCCAAACAAATAATAACCCCTTCTAGGATATAATAAGCATAAGGTGTATAGGCCTACATGCCAAATAATATGCTTTAATGACGTCCCTTTATGCTTTCTTTTGTATCAACTGCTTTAGGTGGCCACTTTGAAATTAGACAAAAACCCTCTTCCTGTTTAAAACATATTTGGGCACCCCTTATAGGATGTCTTAGGATGACCCAAGGGACACATGTGCCAAAGTGTCTGCGTCTATGAGATTCTATAGGCTTTTTGAGTCAATCGCCAATCCTGTAGGTGTCCATTTTCAATTTAGTCAATAATTCACTTCCTGTTTAAGTGTTTTGGGGCACCCCTTCTAGGATGTTTTAGGATGGCCCTAGGGACATGTGTGCCAAATTCTATGTTTTTTGGAGATTCTTTTGGTGTCTTTTGAGTCAACGGTCAACAGTTTAAGCGGCCATTTTGACTTTTGTCCATAACTCACTTCCTGTTTAAGATTTCTTTGGGAACTCCTTCTAGGATGTTTTAGGATGTCCCAAGGGACATGTGTGCCAAATGTTATGCTTTTTGGAGATTCCTTTGGTGTCTTTTGAGTCAACGGTCAACAGCTAAGCGGCCATTTTGACTTTTGTCCATAATTCACTTCCTGTTTGAGATTTTTTTGGACCCCCCTTCTAGGATTTTTTTGGATGACCCAAGGGACATCTGTATCAAATGTCATGGCTTTTATCCGCCGCGTAACGATTTTTCACTTAATTCCCCCTACTATTACCACTCGGAAGAGTATGTGCATTTCTGTCTGCGGAGTAAAAATCTGGAATGGCTTGTCGGAGGAGGTTAAACAATAAACATAGCATTAATATCTTACAATTTAAAAAACTTCTCAAACATATTATTCTGGCTAAATACAACTTAATTTAAATTAATAAATAAAGTAAGGGGGTTACAGTCATGATGATTGTGTACCGGCAAGTATGGTAATATTGATGGGTTGTGGTTTTGAGGAGGACCATTTTACAAATGATGATAATAATAATGATAAAGAATATAATATTGTTTATCTTTTGTTATTCTATAAAACTACATGGTTGATATGGTATATCCTTGTTTTGGTAAGCTTTTTGTAATTTCTTCTTTGTTTTAGTTTTTCCTCTTTGTGCCTTTTTCTTTGTTATATTTTGCTGCTTGAATCTTTTGAAACCATGGATATGTGCATAGAATAGGCTTCTACAAGCTTTTAGCTTCAGCCTAGTCCTTTTGATCATCCTATCAGTGTAACCAATGCTTTTTGTTTGAATATGATTGTGTTGTTGTATGTTTTTTTTATGCTGTGATGATCAAATAAACTTAAACTTAAACTTAAACTTAAACTTAAACTTAAACCTAAACTTAAACTTAAACTTAAACTTAAACCTTAGTCGGAGGCCTTAGGGAGATAGAATGGTAATTTCGTGCTAATCAATATAAAGGCGCCAGAATTTGGCACAGATGTAGCCCAGGGCATGCTCTAATGATTTAGCTAGGGCGCCCGAGTCGGTGACCTTTGGGGTCGCCACAGTGGCCAAATCAAGTTGGGCTCCCATCGACGTTCTATACACTGTAAAAAAAAATATATAATCTGCTTTAAGTAGGATGTGAGGTGTCTAACGAGGGGTTTGTTATGATTCTGAATCCATTGCAAGCATTTGTTTTGCACAAAAACATTCCTTGGGATACAAATGGCCCCACAAAACAACCACAAAACTGTGAAAAGTGATTGACTCATCGCTAAACCATAGAGTTCATGTCCTACTTTTGCGCTACTGGCATCACCACTGGCGATTAGCAATGCCAGTGACATCACCATTGACATCACCAATGGCATCACCAAGAATGCTGGTCCCTCATTGGCTTTTAATGATGAAGTTGCCCGTAATGCTGGTACCTCATTGGGCTATAGGCTTAAACACACACAGCTACCTACCTACCAGTACCTACCTACCTACCTACCTACCTACCTACATACCTACCTACCTACCTACGCAGTACTTGCGTGCTCTAAAGTAAAAAGCACAATAAAATGTGAAAACAGAGCATTTCTCTGCAGTGCATTGACACATTGTGTGGGGTTCAACATTGGTGAACTTCATCAGCCATTAGATAAGAAGAGGTTATGACCTCACTTGGCTGCCATTTTACTTGTAGTTTTCTTTCGAAAAAAATGTGTCCACGACCCAAAGATGCCAGTGGTGGACTTGGCAAGCGGCATACCGGGAATTACATATGACTGGTGGGCTGACTATACAAGTGGACCTGTGTTTTTCACCATCATTTTAGGATAGTAATTTGAGATGTTACCGATCAATCGGCAATGGATCGGATCGGGCCGATCAAAGCATGATCGGCGATAATCGGTGGTTTAGATCAAAAGGTAAATTCACCGATCCGATCCGATCGGTGCATCCGATCAACCAGCCGTTCAGTATGCCCACTTGAGGCCATTTTGGGGTATTGATTTCCACAGTGCTGAAGGAATAATTAGTTACTGCTATGATAATAAATACATAGTAATGCTGGTAAATAACTATAAGTCAAATATATAAATGAATTCATGAGTGAATTAATTAATTAAAGTTAAAACATTAACATTTAGAAAATATAAATAATATATAAATAATAACTTGATCGGATCGGTGATTGATCGGTATCGGGTGATCAAACTTTTGTGATCGGCACTCGGTGATCGGTTCCAAAAAACCCGATCGGACCATCCCTAATAGTAATTTTTGGTCTGGGCGGCCACTAAGTGGAGAGGGCCAATCCTTCAGTAGCACCGCCCACAGAGCAGAGAGACAACACATGATTTGCCCACTGGCTTGTCTATCATCTGAATACTGGCCCAGTAGCCCAATCACAGGCTACTGTGGCCCAGGAGTCCCACTCAAACATTTAACAGCATACAAGCCCACAGCGCCGCTGCCTCGATGCGTTGTGGGCTTATAGATCTTATAGATGCTTATAGATGCTTATAGTTGTTCGGTTCGCGCCGGTTGTGGTGGGCCGGTCTGGGCCAAGATGCCAGGGCCGCAGATGTATGTCCCAGTCCGGCCCTGGTCCCGGCCCACTGTTTGGCCTACAGCCCTGCAAGATAACATGGGAAATGGATGTGTCCGATGTCTGCGCTCGTGTTGGCTACAACTACAACACATTATGAAGTGCACTGTATCCCAAACAGTGCGTCGGGACTAGGGACGGGTTTCGTTTGGATTTTTATGACGCTGTCATAAATGTTTGGTCTCCATCTCACGTCTCTCTGTGGCTGTGCAGGGCTCAGCTTGTGGCTGGGCTCAGGGGCGGAGCGTCCGGATAAGCTGGGTAAGCGACCGCTTCCCTCGCAATTGGGTCCCCTTTCTGTATCGCGCTGCCTCTGTTACACCTATTTCCTGGCGGCGGGACCCGATCATTGTGGCTCGCTTACGGGCCCGGTGTTCACTTGTTCCGCCAGTGGCTGGGCTGCTAATGTTGCTGGCATTGCTGCCAGTCAGTGTTGTTGTTGACAACGTTGTGGGGGAATTGTGTGTGTGCTTGTGTGTCTGTGTGCGTTTGAAGGAATAGTTGTCACATAATTCAAGTTAGTTTAGCCTCAGGAACCGGGGACAGGTCCTGACAGTCAAATACGTTTTGAAGATATATATGTAATGCAATCATGAAGCCTTTTTTTGAACGGATAGCACGTCTTTTTCTTTTCTTTTCTTTTCTTTACTAGGAACCGATAAGCAGAACCGAAATTAAATATATTTTTTGGGTACCCAGGAACCGTCATGTACTTATCGGTTCTGTCCCGGTAACGAATTTTGGTACCCATCCCTAGTCGGGACCACTCAAGTAGCTAATAATCTTATTTTCTTTGCCTACATATAAACACAGAATATAAAGATCTTTCAAATTAAATAATTTAACATATATATATATATATATATATTTTACATTATAAAACAAGACAAGTAATAATGATTAAGAATAAGTAGTGAAAATAGCCGATCTACAAGCTCGCAACGCAGCGCAAAGCGATGCATTGTGTGCTTTTAGATCTGCTATTTTCACTAGTTTGGATCCCGGGCAAATGTCTCTTTTCGGTCTCGACCTGGACAGTCTGGGAACCACTGAAGTGGTACAGAGCAGCTACTAGCCTACAACCTCATTGAGGAGGTCAGACCAGAACAAAGTTGCATGTAAAACTCATTACATGAATCAGTTTCATTCTCCTCCTTACAGATTCTAACCTGACCAAATACCTGGACATCGTCACTGCAGAGAGAGATGAGCTGAAGAGGAGGCTCAGCCTCTGTGGTCAGTGAGACATCATTGTTTTTATTCATTGTTCGATCATTTTGTTCATCATTTATCATTAATCTGAGCAAATGAAGAAAAAAAAAACACTGGCTTATGTATGTCTTTGTTGTTAGAATCACCTGGATGGCAGGTATTTGACAGACATGGTTATTACATCTCTACTGAGTCTAAAACCTGGGAGGAGAGCAACAAGTGGTGTAACGACAGACAATCTCACCTGATCATCATAAACAGCGAAGAAGAACAGGTGTGTGTATGTGTGTGTGCGTGCGTGTGTGTGCGTGCGTGCATGCGCATGTGCGTGTGTGCATTGAAACCTATATATTGTACAGTGTGTTTCAGTAACCAGCATCTCTTCTGTCCAGGACTTTGTTAACAATGTTGTTAACGCGGGCCTGAACGTGTGGCTGGGTTTGACTGACAGAGACGAGGAAGGATTGTGGACATGGGTCGATGGAACACCACTGACCTCACCAACGTAAGACTTTCATTCTACTCTTATTCATCTCACCCTTTTAACTACATTTCACAAATTTCCACATATCATATTCCACACATTTCATTCTAAAGGATATTAAATGTTAATAATAATAATAAAATACAAACATGCTGCATTACTATCAAAACCTCCACCGGCTGTCAGTCTGTCTGTTAGTCAGTCACACGTCACACTTTTCCCCCTCTCATATCTCTGCCACCGTTGCCCCGATCCATGACAAACTTTGCACACACACACACACACAAACTCCTTGGCTGCCAAACCACTACCTCCACCCCTCATTTCTCACATGGCCCTCTTCAAGCTCCACCATGAGGCCGATTCTTGTAAAACAAATTTTTGGACACTGCTCCTACAGATTTTGCCCTAAAATCATGCAAAGCAGTACACAGTATGTCTACAGTCATGTCCTCAACATGGATCTGTCCCATTTAGCGCCACCATCAGGCCGATTTTTACATGCGACCTGACAGTCGCTTATCTCCCGATTTAGGGAGTCTTACTGGTAATACCAGTAAGACTCCCTAGATCGGGAGATAAGCGACCGCTAGGTCGCTTATCTAAAAAATGTGTTTTTCAAAAATCGGCCAGATGGTGGCGCTAGATGGGACCTGGGGGTCCCTGGAGCTCCGGGGGTCCTTGGAGGTTGTAGTTTGGCAGGCAAGGAGTTTGTGTGGACATTTTGGCATGGATCGGGGCAACGCTGCCGGAGATATGAGTAGGGGAAAAGTGTGACGTGTGACGAGTGACGTGACGGAGGGACAGACGGAGGGACAGACTGACGGCCGGTGGAGGTTTGGATAGTATGAGAGTGTAAGTAAACTGCGACCTAACGGTCGCAAAAATACAAACATGCCGCACTGTCACTAAAACAATTTTACATATTATTTATTTCACTGTCCAGAATATCATTCGAGGTCATGATTAAATATCAAACTAAATACAATTAAAATAAGGATTTGAGAGAGAGATTGATTATTGTTAAGGTATTATATGTTCAACAGGTACTGGCACAATAGTGAGCCTAATAACAGTGGAAAAGAAGAAGAAGAAGAAGACTGTGCTGAGCATTATAAATGGGACATGCTGACAGGATGGAACGATGTAGCATGTACTACACCTCTGCGTTGGATTTGTGAAAAGGCTGTCTAGTGAAATCATCATTTTCACATCGCATCAGTTCTGCGTTGTGTTAGTAGAGCTACATGATAAGTGTGTTAACAGGTTAAGGTTTATTTGTTTGCTTTGGTTTGTCTGCCTTGTAATTCTTTATTCTACACAATATGCACTATAAACATTATATATATATCACAATTTATATTATATTTGCATCATTTAGTTAACGGGGAGTCTATAGAATGTGAATAACATGAATCTAACATCCATCTGTTTAAACCCATTAAAACCAGGAAAGCAACAGTTTAATTTTAGATTTTAACCCTGCAAGGCCCGAATTAATTTCTACTGGCCCAAAAAAATAAAAAAAAATCAGATGGTGTTGTATAGGAGTCCTAATCACAGGAAAATGTAATGTTAAAAAATTAATAATGTTTTTGTAAGGTTTTATAGCCATAAATCATAAATCATAAATCATGCTCTAAGGCCTAAAAAAAAAAACCTTGGGTTCCGGTTGGCTGTCATTTTAGGGCTGAGTAGGTAGGGAATTTATTTTATTTTATTTTTTATTTTTATTTTTTTGTGGGCATGATGGGTAGCAAGGAATTTTATTGTATTTCCTCATGGGAAGGATGGGTAGGTAGTTTTCTTTTTTTTTTTTTTTTCTATGGCAATGATCGATATGCTTCTTTTTTAATATATTCTGTTTTCCTGAGTTACCAATTTCTAAATCATTAAATGGTTCATGTTAGGGATGGCCAAATGGAGATTTTTTCAACCGATAACCGTCAGGCCTTATCAGTTAATTAACCGTTAACCTTAGTCATAGTCTTTTTGACAAAATGCTTCTTAGTTTTAGTCAGATTTTAGTCATTTATATCCCTGATAGTTTTAGTCTAGTTTTAGTCGACTAAACTCAAAAGGTTTTAGTCAAGTTTTAGTCGACGAACCCACACAAAGGTTTTAGTCTAGTTTTAGTCAAAAAGAAAAATGTGTCTTTAAATAAATAAATGAAACAGTCAATAAGGCAAACCTTTTCTGGCTGCGACCCCCAAAATAATCATATTTTAACTGGGGACCCCCCCCCCCCCACCCTGACGAGCACTAAGAGTTGAGGCATAACATTTTTTATTACCCGGCTTGGTTGAATGCTTGATTCTGATTGGTCGAGCGCTGAAATCAGCGGTGACTTATGAGCGGATAATGACCGCTCCGCTCTATAATTCACCGCTGCCTAATCAACGGCTCATAGCAGCTGCTGCATTCAGGCTGCACTGCGTGGATTTCGTGCCGTATCCAACATGTCAGCCATGTAAACAAACACACAGCGTCATTTACAACCAAACGTTGCTCTGAAGAAACTTTTTAAAAACATTTGAGGCGAGAAATAGACGACGCAGTAACAGAAATGGATTCTATTTGATCAGCACTTCCTTGTTTACCAAGGCGACCGTGTTGCGCTCGGAGGGACGCACTTTCAGCCGTCTGTAAACAAGGAAACTCTTTGTTTTGATTTTAGTTTTGAGTCAAATTATTAATTTTATGTATTAGCCGGGTAGTAAGTGCTATAAGGTCTTGCTGCTTGGTCATTATGGCTTATATGGACACTTCGGGCTGATAATTCCCCTCGGCTCCGCCTCGGGGAATTATCACCCCGTCGTGTCCATATAAGCCATAATGACCGCGCAGCAAGACCTTATCGCATACGTATAACACGGTTCTATTGTGAAAATATAGCAAATCTACATGCTCACAACCCCTCACATTGCAAGGCATTGTGAGCATGTAATTTCTGCCTCTAATATTTGACAATTTGACCCTTTGTCAATTTAATTTATAATTTCAGAGGTTTAAAAAAGTTCTTACGTTGTCACTTTAGATATGTACATATACCCTCAATACACTGTATGTTGTTTTGTTTACAGTTGAGTGAGAACACAATGTTGCACATTAAGTTAATCATTTGGTGACCCCCCCCCAAAATCATTTTGGGACCTCTCTGGGGTCTCGACCCACAGACTGACAAACGCTATTGACGCTCGTTGTTGCCTGCCTGGCTGCAGTGTGTATGTGCTGTGTCGAGTGCACACACACTGCATAGTAAACAGTCAGTGATGATAAAGTTGAGGATTTCTTAAAAAGTTTTAGATTAAGACAATTTGCTTGCAGCCGCGTACCGTTCTGCATCGATGCAGTGACGTTACATACTTGTTACTTTTAGCCTACGTTTGTTGTTTTTCCTCCTGAAAGAACGTGGCTAAATCATTAGCATGCTAGCGCTTTAGCCCCGTTCCTTTAGCCGTGGAGGAGAGGAATACAATCATTACAATCAGGCAGTTTTCAAAGCAGAGAGTCCACCAATCATGCGGTTTACAACAGCTTGTATCGGGCGCTATTCTATCAACTGCTGCGTTGCATCTCCACTCCAGTCACTGCTGCTATGCCTGCTTGCTTTCTATGCATGGGAATTGGGAACAGAGGCTAGTAGAACGCTGCGGTCTGAGCACAGCTGGAGTTAGAGCAGACGGAATGACGCATGAATTCTAAAACAAAACATTTGCGCACATGATATTTTAGACGAAAGAAAACTTTGATTAAACTTCGCGCGAATGTGGTCGCACCAAATATATTTTTTGTAAGACGTTTTTGATCGACTCGGTCGGATTTTGACTTAATTATTTATTTTTTTATTTTTTTACTCCAAATGCCAATAAAATCATCTGGGTCGCACGTATTTAATAGGGTCGGTCGCCAACCGGAAACCAAGGAATTTTTTTGTTAGGCCTAATTTGCATTTTGGGGATATTTCTCACAATAATAACATAACATGTTCTAGACATTCTAATGATCACGAAAAACAATATTACAGGCATGTTACTTATGTTTTAGTGAGGAATAGCTTCAGTTAAAAAGTGAGATGTTGTTCATCCAGACGCTGGAATTTCAACTTCTCTGGGAGGTGTGAATGTCATTCTCTGTGGGGGGTATTTATATGCAAATATCGTGGCCAATGGCATTGTAATACTAAACAATAGGATTTAATGGTGATGTTAATGTGAAAAAAGAACAGGAAAACTAATTATAACATTTTTTAAAAAATGATTTAAAAAACGTTGCCAAAAAGCAACGCTGGATCTTGCCGGGTTAAACACTTTGACCATTATTTTATACTTTGGCTATTAAAAAAAACATAAAAATAAAAAATGAAGAAACGTCACAATCTGTGAAAATATTGTGTGAATATACACAAGATTATTATAATATTTACACACATTTTGGGATGTGTGCACCGTGCACCTCTCCACTCTGCAGGTGGTGTATGTTGATTGTATTCTAATGATAAAGGGTTGGTGTGAGGACGTATCACACAAGAACGAATGATAATCATTTTGCTTGCTGTTCAGTTCAATAAAATGTAATTGCAACATTTAACGTTTCAATGTTAGGTGTTTTCTGCTCAAGATCAGATAAGAATTGCTACTTTAATTATATTTACATGAAACTACCTGCCTTAAAGGGCGTCACAAGGGGAGGAAAAGTGGAACTGAGTTACTAGGGCCCAAGGTGGAGGGAAATGTGTGCAAATCTTTGAATATATGTATTTTTCAAGCAAACATTTGTAACTCAAATTTTGCTTCTGGGGGTCCCTGGAACTAAATATTTTGAGATGGGGTCTGTGGACAAATACATATCATTTTGAGGGTCCTTCACATGAAAAGGTTTGAGAACCACTGACATAGAAACATGAAACATTTACTAGAGCCCAGACATTTCTTTGCACGCTTTCTCATTGTTCTTTGACCGGACACAGCCAGATGTTGGAGCTATAGCTCCTGTTCCAGGAGCATCGCTCAAAAGATATATATATCGTCGTTGTCGGGTGCAAACCTTGTATCTCCAAGTTTCAAATGTGTACGTTCTTTCGCAAAGTAAAGCCCTGCTTCATCATACAAGGCCGTCACTCGAAAGTAGTGAAAACAGCCGATCTACACGCACACAACGCCTCGCACCGAGGCGTTGTGTGCTTGTAGATCGGCTGTTTTCACTAGTTAAAATCATTTTTAAAATGATGAATGCAAAACGAACGGTTTTGGATATACAAGGTTTTCATCGGACAACGACGATATATATATATATCAGATATACAAGCTCATAGCGTGCACCGAGTGCCCCTGGGGGTGAGTCAGCTGTGTTGACATCAGAAATGGACGGTGCCACTTCAGCAGAATTAACATCCCACTTCTCTAAACAACTTTAAAAAGCATGCTCGTACAGGACATGTTCCATGAAGCTATACTGAGACAGAATAACACAGATAAAACAAACAGTGTTACACAGAACTTCACCACGGTATGTGAGACCGGAAGTGGAGGAGGAAGCAGGACGGGTGGGGCGAGAGAGGGAGGAGGAGGTGTGAACTGAGCTGAGCTCTCTGCCTCTGCTACTGTGGTCACCAGGGACGTGCAGAGAATGTTACAGAGGCAGAGGCTGACCTTTCTAAAAGGGCCTTTTGGTGAAAATATTGAAAATAGCAGACCTCCAAGCTCACAACGCGTTGATTAAAGAGGAGATTTGTAAATTGTATCTCGCAAAACACTCCAATTCCTTAGACACAGTACATATATAGACACACACACACACACACACACACACACACACACACACACACACACACACACACACACACACACACACACACACACACACACACACACACACACACACACACACAGACGTCATGCACATGCAGCCCGCAACACATATACAGGGAATATGATAACGCACCCAGCCTTCCGTAGGCTCAATTATTTAAAGATGAACGTCTATGACCATGTTGTGTAGACCATGAAGAATGTTGTTTTATCATAACTATATTACCTAAAAGTAACCGATACTGATGTTCGTGTGTAAAAAAAAACACACACACATATTTGTTCAGACCTCCTGCAGCAGTGGAAAGTGGAAAGTTCCTCCATCTTACATTTCCTTCTGAGAAACGAAAAGAAAGAAAAAAAAAAAAAAAGTGTGTGTGTGTGTGTGTGTGTGTGTGTGTGTGTGTGTGTGTGTGTGTGTGTGTGTGTGTGTGTGTGTGTGTGTGCGTGCGTGCGTGGATTGTGTCTATGTACTGTGTCTGAGAAATTGGAGTGTTATGAGAGATTACAATTTACAAATCTCCTTTTTAATAAATGTGACTAGTTACTTTGTAACGCGTTAGTCTGAGAGAGAGAGAGAGAGAGAGAGAGAGAGAGAGAGAGAGAGAGAGAGAGAGAGAGAGAGAGAGAGAGAGTTCTTTGCGTGCGTGCGTGCATGCAGAGGTGGAAAAAGTACTCCCATTTTGTACTTAATTAAAAGTATCAATACTGCACTGTAGATGTACTCAATTACAAGTAAATGTCCAGAATTCAAAATGTGTGTGTGTGTGCGCTCGTGACCACAGACCACCTGACTGTTAAGCAGTGGTGGGGAAAAAGTCCTCAAATGTTTTACTTAAAGGGGAAGACCACCCATTTTCAATATTGTACTATGTCATTAATATAACTTAGAGGAGTTGTGTGGAAATAGAAAAAAAGTTCCCCACCCTCTGTGTTGCTTAGAACTGGAGGATTGATTTTGGTGTTTGTATTGTAAAGTACAACGGTGTGATGTCATCAAGTTGTACTTTAAAATACAAACCCCAAAATCAATCCTCCAGTTCTAGGCAACACAGAAGGGGGGGGGGGGGAACCTTTTTTCTATTTCCACACAACTCCACATAGTTCAATGTTGAAAATGGGTGGTCTTCCCCTTTAAGTAAAAGTATCAATACTGCTATATAGAAATACTCTAATATTACAAGTAAGTCTGGAGTTATACATTTAACTCATTGACTGCGCCGCCACGAGTTTCCCGAGTTATTCCCGTTGTCTGAGGCTGCGTAGCCCGAGTTTCACGAGTTGGGGCTGTTTTCAAGGTTTATGCAAAAGTACACTTTCCCCTAGCCTGTTACAAAATGTCATGTTTCTATGATAAAAGGGTGGTTAAAAATCACACATCAAAGTCAGCTTGTTTGAAAACAAAGGAGAAATCGACCTCCCCAGTCCCCATGACCCAAAGTGAACTCATTTATCAGGACACGGCTTCAGTTCTGCCGACACAGTGCGGCGCGGCCGCAGCAGTGGTGAAACAAAACTAGCAGATCTTCAAGCAGACCATTCTGCATGAATCAAAAACATTTTCACTTGAAAAGCTGTGACCTGCTGCACTGGGTCACCCTAACTCTAACCCACACACAGCTCCATACCCACACAAAAAAGTTCAAAGTTTCTACAACAAAAGTTTACCAAAACGGTAAGACCCAGCAAGAAAACAATGGCTACATCAGAGCCTCGTAGCAACCGCCCGGCCTCTCAGGCCTCTCTATACCAAAACAAGCCAACACAAACACATCAACAACACAGCAACACCTCCCAGATGAAAGCATTGACAAATCAACACTCAAAGTGTTATAAAAGTTTCAACATAAACTTACCTGTGTGATGAGGAGAGCGTTGGTGTAACACACACACACACAGAGAGAGACAGATAAGTCCAGTGCCGTTTAGTGTCAGTAGATCAGTAATCCTATAGTTTCATTCGTGTAGTTTTCTTTTTCTGTTTGTGAGCGGGTTTCATGCCCTCACCGCGGCACAGCAAGCGCCCGACGGCTAGCCATGGTTCGCCGGTCGCCTCTGATTCTGGTTCCCGTCGCGAACCAGCCCGATCCCTGGACGCGGGCGAGGGGCTAGAGCGCCTCCATCGAACCCCGGTCCTGGTCAGATCACCATGGATGCCTTTCTAATCGCCAATTTGCCCCGTCCGGAGACGGATACGGAGTACGAGACGGATGAGGCGGCGCCGCCGTCCCAACAACACACACCGCGGGCAGACATGGCTCCACTGCCCGCACTCCTCACGCCGGAATCGGTGGCTTGCGTGAGGCCACGCGAAGAACGCTCTGCCATGCCCATGTCGCCGAGAGATAACATCGAGACGCTCTCCCAGTCCCAGAGTGAGATGTATGTATTATCCATATCATTGATCCATTCAAAAACAGCAGATAGCAGTCAGTGCAAGTTCACAGCGCATCACTTTGTAGCCTACTTTCCTGACTAACTAACTTTCGCTAAATTATTCACTCGATCAAATGATGTGTACTGTACAGGTCCGTGTCCGATGCAGATGATGTCATCGGCAGCACTGATGATTGTCAGAGCAGTATAATCAGAGAGTGGTGTCACCGCGGGGTCAGAAACAGCGCTGGTCACGTGGTTCATTGTCACTTTACACCTCATAGACTTCAATGCATTTTGTAAACTTCCGGTTGGCCGTTTATCACTATACGCCAATAGATGTGTGCGTAGAAGACCTGGCCCCATGAAGTGAACGGGAGTGACGCAACTCTCCATTCTAGGGCTCTGATGATTGTGAGTGGCACCCCCGGAGAGCAACACGCAACCGCAAAGACGACCCTTTCTATGCGCGTAAGTTGTGCACATGCAGCACACATTGCGCGCGCGTGCACACACACACACACACACACACACACACACACACACACACACACACACACACACACACACACACACACACACACACACACACACACACACACACACACACACACACACACAGTATATTCTGTATAATGTATTTATTTATTTAGATGAGTAACTAATCGCTCTGGGTCTACTAAATGCCTAAAACATTTCCCATGTCAATATGTTCAAAATAAAACAGCATAATGGCAAATATAAATGTATTTTTCTGTTCAAGTTATTCTAGTCAAGGTATTGATGTTATGTCATTACCCATAACAGTAAAATACATATTCCCATTTTCACCATGCAGTACCCCTGCATACCCATAGTACACATACACCCACAGCAAACCTTTATGTATCTCATATAGCATTGATGCTTTTCACACACACACACACACACACACACACACACACACACACACACACACACACACACACACACACACACACACACACACACACACACACATGGAAACAGAACTTTTCATTCAATTTGAGGAGTAAATAATGTATTTTATTTTGGTATGCGTTTTCAGAAGCTGATCAAGGAAGTGCTTCTCTGTCAGGCACTGGGACACAGAGACCTTCAAGCAAAGGAACAGGCAAAGGTAAGATAAAAATAATGATATTTTTTATATATATATATATATATATATATATATATATATATATATATATATATATATGTGTGTATATATGTGTATATAAATATATATATATATATATATATATATATATATATATATATATGTGTGTATATATATATATATATATATATGTGTGTATATATATATATATATATATATATATATGTGTGTGTGTGTGTGTGTGTGTGTGTGTGTGTGTGTGTGTGTGTGTGTGTGTGTATATATATATATATATATATATATGTGTGTGTGTGTGTGTGTGTGTGTGTGTATATAGGAGCTCCTGAGCTTCACCGAAGCCATTGTCGAAGCCTGGTGCACCCCGCGACCCACCCAACCCCTCTGGCCCGATCCTCGGAGTGTGAGGAGGTCAGCCCATGTCCCTGAGAAGATACCGCCCAGACCACGAAGGAGAAACCCTACAAGGGTCTGCTACATCTGCAGCAAAATACATAAGAAAAGGAGTGAGACCTCATTCTACTGCCCTCTGTGTCTTGTGCCTTTGCACAGGAGGCTTTGTTTCGAACGGTACCACGCAGAGATTGACTATGAGCATGCAAGCGGTGCTCGACGTCGACGATAGACAGACACATTTTGATGACATGAGTGTAGACATACTGTGTACCGATTTGTGTGATTTTAGGGCAAATTCTGTAGGAGCAGTGTCCAAAAATGTGTTTGAAAAAATCGGCCTGATGGTGGCGCTATATGGGACAGATCCATTTTGATGACATGAGTGTAGACATACTGTGTAGCGATTTGTGTGATTTTAGGGCAAAATCTGTAGGAGTAGTGTCCAAAAATGTGTTTTGAAAAATCGGCCTGAAGGTGGCGCTAAATGGGACATATCCATGTTGATGAGATGAGTGTAGACATACTGTGTACCGATTTGCGTGATTTGAGGGCAAATATTGTAGGAGCAGTGTCCAAAAATGTGTTTTGCAAGAATCGGCCTCATGGTGGCGCTAGAAGAGGGGCATGTGAGAATTGATGGGTGGAGGTTGTAGGTTGGCAGGCAAGGAGTGTGTGTGCGAAATTTGGCATGGATCGGGGCAACGGTTGCGGAGATACGATGTGACGTGCAAAAGTGTGACGTGTGACGGACGGACAGACAATGTGCCCATTACACTGTAAGAAAATATTGTTTTTGTTTCAAATCATAAAGTAAGCATCTGATGTAATAAATAAAGAGCTGTGAGTAAAAAAAAATGAGTTGTTTGCTTGAAAAGAGACCATTCACAAAAACTTCTTTTTCTCCAGTTGTTATTCTGAGAGGGCTTGGTTTTGGTGAAACAAGGGTTTTCAAATGGCTATAACTAAAGAAGTGTACATGATAAAAACATAGTTTTTTTTTCTGTGGAAACTAGAAGTTATCCTCTTTCATCTGGGCCATGGCATGACATAGTCATCATTAGACAGAATTTAAAAAAAAATGGTAAACATGGTAAAAAATCAAGAAATGCTTGGCAACCTAGCTTGATAGTTCACTTTTAATGGTGGCAGTCAATGAGTTAATTGAGTAAACAAAAAGCAGATCTACAAGCACACAGCTTGTAGATCAGCTACTTTAGAATGGCTGAAAGATATATAGGGCTGAAGTGGATTATTGTACCAATAAACAACATCCCTAAAGTAACTAGTTGCGACCGCAGGTCGCACTTTACTATCAAAACCACCACAAAGTGTAAGTAACTCTGTCCGTCCGTCCCTCCGTCTGTCTGTCAGTCTGTCTGTCACACCTCACACGTCACACTTTTTCCCTGCTTATATCTCCGCAACCGTTGCCCCGATCCATGCCAAATTTTGCACACACGTTCCTTGGCTGCCAAACTACAACCTCCAAGGACCCCCGGAGCTCCAGGGACCCCCAGGTCCCTGGGGGACCCCCAGATGTAAAAAATGACCAAATGCGCAAACATGACCAAATGACCACCCCAACGGGGCTGCTCACGGGGAATTCCCGGGGACCACCGACTCCTGGTGCTCCAGAACGGATGCAAAAGTGGTGGCGCCCCCCAGTGGAGGACCCCCTACACTGCAGCTCACATAAAATGCCGTAACTCCGGCTAGGAGCGACCGGGACAGCCGGGGCCGGTACCTATTCGTCCGCCTTGCCGGCGCGGAGACCCCACCCCTCATTTCTCACATGGCCCTCTTCTAGCGCCACCATGAGGCCGATTCTTGCAAAACACATTTTTGGACACTGCTCCTACAATTTTCGCCCTAAAATCACGCAAATCGGTACACAGTATGTCTACACTCATCCCATCAACATGGATCAGGAAGATTTTGGCAAAACACATTTTTGCCCTATTTGTGGAGATAAGTGACCTACGGTCGCTTATCTCCCGATTAGGGAGCCTTACTGGTAACTAAAGTATTCAAATAATATATAGTGGGGTACAATATTTGTCTCTGAGATGTAGTGGAGTAGAACACAACGTGTACTTAAAGAAGTGGTGCCATAGTTTTGTTTGGTTTTCGGTTTTCATGTTTTTTGTTTTCATGTGTCTAGGAGGTTGACAGTATTTCATTAGACCCCCTGGTGTGGTTGTTATGAGAAATTATGTATCCCCTTTTTTATTTTATTTTTTATTTCCTGGAGGCTGACACCTTGTGGGTCAAAAGTGCCGATCCAAAAACACAGTGACATCACTCTTTCTGGGGATAATCATCCCCTCCCCTTTTGCCATTCAACCAACACTGTGGGTGTGGCTAACTTCAGCTGGGTCACCACCCACCATGACAACCAGGCATACTTAATGAACTGGTGGGTGTGGCCACATAAAAACATAATTTTCTCTTTCTGTACACTTTTTTGGAAAATAAGTATAATCACAATACCTGATAATCATGTTTTAGGGGGGATAAAATCATGGCACTTCATCTTTAAGTACAGTACTTAACTCAGCGGGTGCCCACGCGTCAAACTCTTTGATGTCGCTGGAGGCCCACGATGCGTTCGCCGCGTTTACTGTATTTACAGTAACAACATTAAATATCACCGTAAGGTCGGGGCTAAATGGATGTTGCCCAATCACCGCGGGTTGTATCTAGGCCTGGGGCAGTATGGACATTTTGTTACCGCGATTACCGTCTTCCCATTTACCGCCGGTACTGTGGTAATTACCGCACCCCCGTATCTATTAACACATTCCCCGCCATTTTAACATACCTTCGTACTCTACGGTGCCTCTGGTCTCCATAGACTTCCATGTAATTCATAGTGCACGGATCATGCACACCCATGCCTAGATAATGCACCACGTGTTTCCACATTGCTCACAGCTTTCAAACAAAAAAATCCGAATGGAAATCCGTTCAGGCATTCATGAGATAGAAGCCATTATGTTTTCCTAAAATGTAAACAAAGATGGCTGCCATGTTTGATAGATGGGGTTGCTATGGGGGTTAAACATGCAATTTCGCGATTTCTATCATGCCTACTACATTTTTTGGGGTCAGAATTTTTTTTTGAAAAAAACATTTTTTTGACATTTTTTTTTTTTCTTTTTTTCAAAATGGCGGAAATTCTCGGGACTATCGGGCCTGGCAGGGAAAGACATTGAAATAATCTCGGGACTATCGGGCCTGGCATGCAATGAGTTAATTAAGGTTCGGCGATAAGCCAAAATATTGCAATCATCTTCCCAAAAGTCGCCTCTCCACAGTGGAGAGGCGACACAGCCTGACTGCCCGAGTTATACTTCTCCGTACAGCACAGCGGGTCTGGCTTTCAAAGGAGCAGATCTACAAGCTCACAACACATCGCATCCGCAACGCGTTCTGAGCTTTTAGATCTGCACTGTCGGGTTACCATAGTAACGTAGGCTAGCTACTTGGGCTTTTCAGACAGCTGTGTGAACAAACCAGAAGAGGAAGGGTAGTCAGATCGTGTACAGTGATTCTGTAAACTCACGTCACGTCTCAACTCTCAAATCGCAGTGATTGAGTGCTGCTATATACAGGTTTTAGTTACAAGACTTGACAGAAAAGGTTATAAAATCGCCGACGCACCGCCGGATGGGGCACAACGTGCAACGTGGTGGAAAAAGTAAAATAGTTTCATTTTCGGTTTTAGTCCACGCGGCCCGCGCTCCGCCAGTAATCCGTATGAATAAAAAAAGATATGCCACAACACAAGGTATGTATAAATAACATCCTTGTGTCGAGTGGATTACAGAGAAAGTTTATGCTGCTCCGTCATAGAGTTGTGCTCCATACTCTACTGCCCTGTGCACTGTGTGCAGGTCTGTGTCTGAGTGACGTATGTGGCTTCCAACGTGTGGTACATGGCCCAGAGCAGAGCGGCATGGAGCGCATGCGGTCCTCGCTTCTCCCCCGTTTTAAAACTCGCTTGTTTTCCAATAAAAAATAGACCTTTTTTTTGTATTTTTACCGCGGTAAGCACAATGACACCGCGGTAGACCTCGGTATACCACGGTACGGCGGTACGGCGGTTACCGCCTCCAACCCTAGTTGTATCCATTGGACGCTGAGAGCATCGCGCGGGCGTTTTTCTCCATATACTCCAATGCATTTCCCCATCTTTAAAGTCCTTTATCTCTGATGTTCGTTTTTATGGCTAAAACTCCGGGCGTGGCTGGAAACATGACCAAATTAGATCGGCAAACAATAGCTAAATACTACACTGGCCCATACTAGGTGGAAGAACAAAACTTCCTGACTACGGTCATGTGACCAAGTGACGTCATTACGCATGCACTGACGCAGCAGGGCCGTGTGCAATAGAATGGTGGTGGACCTGGGCAGCCAGAGGGCATAACTCTCATCATAACGCTCCATCTATAAATGTACTGAGTATATATTGCATTGTCAATAAAGATGTCAAAGTCAATTCCATGTGTTGTTGTTGTTCACTGTATTAAATTAAGCCAGTGTTGGGTGTTGATGCCACTGCCTCGCTGCCTGCATTTGGGGTTTCTCACCCACGCCAGCAGGGGTCCAAGGACGGCACGGAAAGGTCGACACAATATTAGAGTCCACCTCAGTGCCGGGGTACTGTATATTGTGTCGAATAACGTTCACGAGAACGCACAGACACGACTAGAACACGAGACGTCCCACGGGACCGAGACGTCGTTTTCTACCATACCCAATTTCAGTGCGTCGAACTTCACTTTCACTTTTCACAAGGTTAAAGAGGATCACGTTTCAAAAAGGAGAAAGGTATTTTCTTTTGGGGTGGTGTATGAAAATAATGCAGTAGAAATGCAACGCTCGTATCACAAATCTGTGCCTAGGATATTCTGAATGCTTAATCTATCTCCTACTCTTTCGTACGGCGATAAGAATAGGCCAGGGACCCAGGGACCCCCAAACTGTGATAGATCGCGGACCCCCTGTTGAAGGCCCCTGCTCTACATACAGTATGTAGCTAAAATCTAAATTGACACAGATGCTTTCCTGGAGTTCATTAACGTAACAAGTGCCCTTTCTCTGTGCACAGATCATGTCAGTGTGAGCTCTATCTCTCATGGATCATGCAGTAACATCGATATGCCATGCATGGCATGCGAGAGTGCAGTCTAGCCGACGCCCACTTAGGACTTCTGGATCGCTGCCCTGGAAAATAGCAGATCTAAACTCACAACGCTATTTATTTTCCTGGCTGGAGATGCGTGTATACGTGTATAACCTGGACTCAGCAGCACATTAAGAGCTGATGCACTTTGAACTCTGTAAAACGACCCCGCGCTGTTATGTCTGTGTATGGAGGAATAACAGTGTGCATTTAAATACCTGAGGTAAGTTCTAAAACCCCTGTAGACACACACACATGCACGCACGCACGCACACGCACCGATGTTACTACATATACTTGTGAGGACATAGGACCAGATAGATAGATAGATAGATACCTTTATTATCCAATGGGGAAAATGTGTTGCCCAGAGGCAGCACAGCAGTATAAGGTTATTTACAAAGTTACAGAGAAGTATGAAAAAGATAAAAAGAAAAAACAAGAACAGAGTACAGAGTACAGTAAGTACAGTAAGAGCAAGGTACAACAGGAAAGGGAACGAATAATATACATAAAGTGTCTTAAAGCACGACTATCAAAAAATAATACAGTGCCCAAATCAAAGTGACCATAACAGTCAATGCTAGTTAGTGCAACAAGTATCTCTACATCATGTCAAACACAAGCAGAAATACTAAAAGAAAACTACTAACACAACCTAATAGTGCAGTGTCCAAAGGTCAGAGCGATAAAAACAACTAGCAAAAAAAGAATAAAAAATAAACAAGAAAGGGTGACCAGTAGTGGTTTCGAGGCCGGACGTGACCGGACGCCGTCAGGCCAATATATTTCCCACATGCACGCGCAGGAATGGCATGGAACAGTGCTTGCTAGAACCATAGAGTTATAGGCTATACGAGTGACGATGGGCCATAGCCCATCTAATCAAATGGCTATTTGCATAACAAGTTTACCAGGTTTACCAGTGAGTGGTGGGCTTGCACATCCCCCATAGATTCACAAGTCTGTAGATTTCCAGCAGTGACTGTATGTGCGTTGTGCGTGCGTCCTCATAGGCTACATGGCTCCATTACTGTGGTAGGTACTGTTTGATATATTCGTTCAAAGCAAACTTTTAGTTTCTCTACTGCAGTATTTTCTATTTGCTCCATGCGCACATGTAGGCGCACACATACATTTCAAGAGGCGCGTGCACGTGACGTCAATAAATGACCATCTGCCCTGAAAAAGAAAACACCAAAGCACCACTACATAGGACGGTGGTTCTGGTTTTGAGAATGGCATTTAATTTATTTTCAACCCTTAACCACCAGCACGCAACCAACTCCCACCCTAACACCTAAACCTACCAAACTATTTACCAAACCCAGGGTTTGCCAAAGTGGGTACCGTGGCACCCTAGGGTGTCGTGATGCCAGTCCAGGGGTGCCTCAGAATAATTTTATGATGTTTGGAGTAGAGATGGACCGATTGCAAAATTCTTGGCCGATACCGATCCACCGGTTTTATGAAGGTCTGACCTGCCAAAACCGAGAAACTAGAAAATAGGGTTGCTCCAATACCCTTTTTTTCGGGCCAAGTAGGCCTACAAGACATACTTCAATTTGAGTACCAATAAGCTAGAAGAACACTAGCCTTCCCTAACACAGGCCTATTTTGGTCTAGAGGGGGCGGATCCACCGGCTGAAAACAGCCGGTGGAATAAAAGCCTGGGTTTCCGAGGCTAGAACACTAATGCCAAATCAATCACAATAGTACAATATCCAAAATCACAGACAATATCCAGTCTAATATGACCGGCTGGACTAGGCAGGAGGAAAGCAGGTGACGCATGCTTTTTCCCCCCTTCTTTTTGGAGACGACATTGACACAGGATTATGGAATATATCCTTACATTGCAAAGGTAATCAGCACCATCTGTATTCTGTAGGCTGCCACTAAGTAGACTGGCTGCTACTTGCTAATGTTTACTTAGTCACAGGACCAGAGCATCATGCTGTGCAGTGCCATAGACACAATTGGCATAAAACCGGTATTTATGTCAGTGACGATTTTTGAAATTGGCCGATTCCGATTTCCATCCCTAGTTTGGAGTTCAATATCACTACATACATCAATATCACTTCCCTATGCTTAGTAAAACCTGATTTGCACTGTACTTGATGAGTTCATTTTCCGTCTACGGCCAACTCTCTTCACCAAAAAATAGCAGATCTACAAGCTTACAACGGGTCACAACGTGAACCTTCCCCCCAGAATAGGCATGCTGGGGTTCAGTCCATCTCCCAGGGGTCTAGCGCATTGTAACGGGGACAGACTCCCACGTGTTACCGGCTGATACCGACAATAAGCCACTCCCGACCTACTTTTATACAGTTATTTTCAGTCAATTCTGATGGAAACGGGTATTTCTCCGTGACATAGGGCCGATTCATACTCCGCTTTTAGAGCCGTATTTATCTTGGTAAGGCTCTGTCCAAACTACAATATGACGTCATTCAGAGGTTCGGGGAGTCACAAAATCTCGGTGGCACCAGACAGCAGAATTAATGACGGTACCCGCCCCCCCCCCTGAACCTCTGAATGACGTTGTAGTTTAGACCAGTGGTCCTCAACCTGTGGTCCCCACATTATTTTGGGGGGTCCCCAGATGATTAACTTAATGTGCATCATTGTCTTCTCACTCAGCAGTAAACAAACCAACACAAAGTTGTCTATAGAAGTCTATAGAGGCTATCTGCACATTTCTAAAGTGACAATTTAAGGACTTTTTAATACCTCTAAAATGACAAATTAAACATTGGCCAAATTATCAAACATTAGAGGCAGAAATTTTGAAAATAGCAGTTGCGAGGCGTTGCGAGGAGCATGTAGATCTGCTATTTTCACAATAGAATCTTGTTATACAAAGTGTAATGCCTCAACTCTTAGTGCTTGTCAGGGTGGCGGGGGTCCCCAATTAATATATGATTATTTTGGGGGTCGCGGCCTGAAAAGGTTGAGAACCACTGGTTTAGACAGAGCTGAACCGAAATAAATTCGGCTCTAAAAGTGGAGTATGAATTGTCCCATATAGCCTACTACTGTATCTCTGGTGGAAAAATGTGTATATTTACGTCGCATAATAGGATGTAAGACAGTGTAATTTCAGGGGTGCCGTGGATGAAAACGTTTACAGGGATGCCTTAATTGAGTCAAAAAAAGTTTGAAAACCCCTGACCTAAACTACCCTCCATGAATGCTTCTCACAAAGTCTGTTTATGCTTGTGGGGACATTTGAGCCTCACGATATAAGCAACACACACACACACACACACACACACACACACACACACACACACACACACACACACACACACACACACACACACACACACACACACACACACACACACACACACACACACACACACACACACACACACACACACACCTATACTCCTGGCGTTGCCAACCCATAGCGTTCTTCCCCGGCTCATTTGCAGCCACTGCTCTCAGCTTTTTAATGAGGCAGCCCGCCTAGAATATAAAGAGGAGAACGTCACTCACACTGATTGTGTATAATGTATATCAGTACGTTTTCCTCACATTGTGGTTTTAACTAAGAGAGAGAAAAAGAATCCTAACCCCCGACTCAACTCTCCTCGTTCAGTCATAACTGCAGCAGCAGCAGCGTTCAACACATGGAACTGGAATAGGTTATGTAACCGTCCCAGATATCTTAACTAGGAATGGGACGGTATGAACATTTCATATCACGATTATTATGACAAAAGAAATCACGATTTACGATATTATCGCGATAATCAAAATCCATTATCCTGGGGCGGAACATTTGCCAAAAAATAGCAGATCTGCAAGCTCACAACGTGTCACACATTGATAGCTCAGCAATTAAAAGGTGAATTGATCCCAGTGCATGACGGAGGACGATTTCACAATAAATTACATTTCCACGATACGATTATCGTGAGTGTTTTTTATCACGATAAACGATAATATCGCTTATCGTCCCATCCCTAATCTCAACCCCTTAAAGGAGTAGTTCACCCCCAAAATGACTTTTTTTCTATTGATTACTCATGCCATGGTGAGTAGAGTTCAATAATATTTTTTGGTTTTTGTCACATTCATAAGACAAAAATTTGATTCGAGTACATCCGGAACGAATGGGGGTACATTTATTGTTATCACATTTTTGTCTTAGGAATGTGATTTTTGTCACATTCCTAAGAAATATTATTGAACTCTACTCTCCATGGCATGAGTAATCAATAGAAAAAAAGTCATTTTGGGGGTGAACTACTCCTTTAAAGCCTGAGGCCGATTCTACAAATGCCTTCTAAATCAGAAGTTCTCGGACCTTTTTGTGTCCCGAAATTATATCTATTTGGCCAAAAAAAGCAGAGCAAACTAGAATGCTATTTGTCCCTAAACAGAGAATACACTATGGACAGAGTACCTGAGCAAGGCGACCGACCCAAAACAAAGACAAATCTTGACTAGGTACAGACTCAGTGAGCACAGTCTTGCAATGGAGAAAGGACATCATAGGAAAACAGACTTTGCACCCACAGCGCACAAAATGAAGTGGAAACTGAGCTACACTTCCTAACCGCCTGTCCACTGTACCAAGACATCAGAGACACATACTTCCCACATATTATAACCACCCAAGAAGAGTTTGACAACATGACCAATGATACAAAAAAAAACTCCCCTAACTGCTGGGTGAAGTAAAACAACGTGCAAACACAGCAGCAACATTTGTGAGCTGCTGTAATATAGGAGAAGTATATCAAATGGAATAAAGTTACTGTCCCCACTGTTCAGAGGTAACTTGTTGTTTTTCCCCCGCTACGGTAGCATATGGGTCTTCAATACCCAACTGTAACATGCCAACATCTTTTCCCCCAAAAACAATATTTAAATGTCTGGAAATACTGCATGGACTTGAATCCATCACATTATTAGCAAAGATGTGTAAAACAAATAAACAAATAATTTACACAAAGGCCGATGATAGAGCTGTGAAGTTCTGTGAAGCCATCAAAGCAGCGTCACGGGGAGGCAGCCCACATAGCAGACACTTTAACCCATTAAGAACACTGGTGAACGAATCTGTGTTACTTTAGATTTTAACCACATTAACCATTATGTTATGCTTAGCCATTTAAAAAATAGCAGATCTACAAGCTCAAAGCGTGGCACCGAGTGCCGTGCTGCGAGCTTGTACATCTGCTATTTTGGAAAAATCATAAAAATGTGTGCAAATCTTTTAATATATCTTTTTTTTAAGCGGTCATTTGTAACGAGTCCCATAGAAACATGAGTTTTTCAAAAACCTTCGAAGACAGATTTAGAAGACATTTATAGAATCGTGCCAAAAATATTCAAAGACAAAGAAATGTTCGCGCTTTTTCAAAAATAGCAGATGTACAAGCTCGCAGCGCGGCACTCGGTGCCGCACTGTGAGCTTGTATATCTGCTATTTTTTTAATAGTTAAAACATAAAATAATGGTTAAAGTGATAATGCTTAATAATAATAATACGTTCCCGGCTTAAATGTTTTAAATACAAAACCCGTGGAAACGCTTCCAAGCTGCTCCCGAATCTCTCAACGCATCATAGACACTTTAAAGGAAAAGGCCTGTGGAGGATTTTCCAAACTATAGCCTCAAATCCTCAAAAGCCTCGAAACAGTCAACAGACATTAACCCATTTAGGGCCTAGAATTATTGAATGCTTTAACCAGTGAAAAATAGCAGATATACAAGCTCACAGCGCGGCACCGAGTGCCGCGCTGTGAGCTTGTAGATCTGCTATTTTTGAAAAGAGTCGCGAAAATGTGTGCAAATCTTTGAATATATGTATTTTCAAAGCGAACGTTTGTAACTCAAATTTTGCTTCTGGGTGGTCCCTGGAACTAGATATTTTGAGATGGGGGTCCGTGGTCAAATACATATCATTTTGGGGGTCCTTCACATGAAAAGGTTTGAGAACCACTGACATGGTAGTCTCTCAAGAACAGACTAACTGAGCTCCAGTTAAGTGAAAAGGACCTTTTCTTTGAAGATGGCTGGCCAGATTGCTGACATAG
The DNA here is from genome assembly GCF_963921795.1 of Nannobrachium achirus. NCBI lineage: Eukaryota > Metazoa > Chordata > Actinopteri > Myctophiformes > Myctophidae > Nannobrachium > Nannobrachium achirus. Next base: position 9,319,579 of record NC_137825.1, on the reverse strand, counting down.
AAACGTAGGTTTTTCAAAAATCTTAGAAGGATTCAAAAGACACTTATAGAATCGGGTCAAAATTCAAATTTTCATGATTTTACAAAAATAGCAGATCTACAAGCTCGCAGCGTGGCACTCGGTGCCGCGCTGTGAGCTTGTATATCTGCTATTTTTCAATAGTTAAAGCATAAAATAATGAAACACAAAATGTGTACCCATTCTAAATGGGTTAAAAACAGAGTGAAAAACAAACAGGTGCTCAGTCAGCGGAGATGATGGAAGTGATGGTTCAAAGTATTGCCAGAGCTGTCGGGCGCTCGGGCGGCAGGCTCAGTGGGAAACCTACAATTGGTAAATGGTGGATTTATATAGCGATTTATATCATCCAAGGTGCTTTAAAAATGAGTGTGCATTTACACTCACCCACCCACACACACACACGTACACCGATGGCAGAGGAATCCATGCAAGGCACCAACCTGCTCACCGGGAGCAACTAGGGGTTCAGAGTCTTGCTCAAGGACACTTCGACACCAACTGTCGGTGCCCAGAATCGAACTAGAACCGTTTCCGGTAAAAGAAAAAAAAAAAAAAAAAAGAAAGCTGTAGCTTTCTACTCTCGTGCAACACTATTGTGTTACTATAGGGAGTTCATTTGCCAGATTTGTGTTTGAGCTTGTAAATCGACTATTTTCGAATAGCCATATTGTCGCTTCTTTTGGGCTTGTTTTTGCGACCGTCAAGTCGCAGTTACTATCAAAACCTTCACAGCCTGTCTGTCTGTCAGTTACGTCACATCACGTCACACTTTTCCCCTACTCATATCTCCGCCACCGTTGCCCTAATCCATGCCAAACTTTGCACACACACTCCTTGGCTGCCAAACCACAACCTCCACCCCTCATTTCTCACATGGCCCTCTTCTAGCGCCACCATGAGGCTGATTCTGCAAGACACATTTTTGGAAACTGCTTCTACAGATTTTGCCCTAAAATCACGCAAACCGCTACACAGTAACTCTACAGTCATGTCATCAACATGGATCTGTCCCATTTCCCATATTCCCTCCTGATTGGCTACCATTGCTTTCTACAGTTTGTGTATGCGACCTGACAGTCCCTTATCTCCCGACTTAGGGAGTCTTACTGGTCCTAGACCTGGTTGCTTATTGCTCTCGTGAAATCTGTCAACACTGCCAGTCAGTCCTTGGCCTGAAAAACACGCACGCACACACACACGCACATTGAAGAGCTCACAGACTAGCCCTGGGAACCCGGAAATGTATCTGTATTCAAGAGTTTAATGTTATTTAAACTGTACAGTACAGCTATAGGGTCCCTAGCATTTACCAACTGCCAGCTGTTTGGGGCAATTTGCATTCATTACCACTATTAGCATTTATTAGCATATATATTATCAACTATTTGGACAATATTTAAGCAGCTCTACTGCTTGGCACAGGGGCTTTTGGGGGCTGTCGAGGAACACTTCAATTGGTTTAAAAAATGAAACGTTTAACCAGAAATGCCTATATTTAATCTCCTGGTGGGCCAATAGTTTTCCTTCTTAACTGTGAATGGTAAATGGTGCATTTATGTAGAACCTTTATCCAAGGCGCTTTACAGAGATTGTGCATTACATTCACCCATTCACACACACATTCATGTACACCGATGGTGGAGGAAACCATCCAAGGCACCAACCTGCACACCGGGAGCAACTAGGCCTGGGTTCAGAGTCTTAGGTGCTCTACACACTACAGGCGGTTGCCGTCGGGGCTGCCGCTAGGATCAGAGACACAAACACACTCGTTCAGTGATTAAACGCCGCGCGGTATTTCACAAAGATGAACACAATCCATCTCTCACCGCCCGCGTACGCATGCACAAACGAGCACGCTCGTGTTGGATTTCACGGGACCGCGCCCGCTCGCCTCGCCACCCCAAAACTTCGCTGCGCGGCTGAAAAAGCCGCCAGCCTCCCGTTGAAAATGAATTGACCGCGGCTAGTGTGGAACCCCCTTTACTCTGCGGGAGCCCGGGATTGAACTGGGAACCCTCTGTGTTCTAAACGGCTACTCTACCCCCCTGCCGCCCGGGTTATTTATATGCTGAAGACGTTGAACCTGCGTTTCAGAGGAGCTCAATGTCATCGAGTACAATATACAATGCTCTTGATCCAGAGCGATTTACACTAGGCAAGGACATCACGAGGTATCATATCAAATCGAAATGGTAATCTAGGATGGTAGGTCAACCAGAACCTATCATCAGGCTGACGGTAGAATAACCAAAAAATCAATGATCTGTACATTGATATATACACAGTGACACACACAGTGACACAGGATGGCCTGGCTGTAACATGCTGTCTAAATGACATCTTTAACACTTTGTAAGCCATGGGGGGCCCCTTAATGTTAAAACCGTAGTATATCGCACATCCCAGCAAGGAGTCTCAGCCGCGCCGTACTTTCCCGGACTTTGTCATTAAAACCGGAATAAATTATTTTGATCCGAAAATCGGCGATCGTCTAACCTTCCCTAGTCACCACTCGTGCATCGATAGCTCATGGCTGGGCTGACATGAAGCAGAAGTGAAAAAACAACGGCGCTGTCCAAGAAGGAGGGGCGGCGGGCTCATGTTTATAAACATAATATTATGTCTCAGATCACAATACAATAATAGAAATTTCACGGCTAATCTACCAACCACCATTCTATTTTGTCTGGCGAAGTGTTAAAGGGGAGTACCACTCATTGTCAACATTGAAATATGTCATTAATATGCAATAATACTTGGGATGCCATTATTGTTGTAATGAGTGCTGCTCCATTCACTTGCGCTTTATTTTGAAGAGTCCCGGAAGCCACAATCGTGTCCATGTTGTGGAATTTGACGATGTAATGGCGGTCAGTATGTTTATTTTCACACGGAAATGAAACGTTCTAACCGCGGCCGACCCAGTGTCGCCGTGAAAAAAAAAGCGGTTTTCGGCGATCGAAGCGTCTCTTAAGTAGATTCCGAGATAAAGCAGCTTGTTTGCATCAGCAATGAGTAGGAGGAGCCTATGGAGATTGAGACGCTTCCTGATGCTGCCGGCTGAGTTGCATCATGGTATATGACGTATGAGAAAACGACATGCCCAAAATATATTGGAATTGATTATGAATCGATTGTATTAAATTATCTATTATCGATTATCATTTTTGTTTATACTCATGAGTAATATTTCTTCACGTCTTCATGCCAAGGCTGCAAGATATATCGAAAAATGTACCTTCATTGAGGTATCATCATGGGTGGTATGCATATCGAGAGCGTTTTCTGTTGTTATCTAGTACTTCCCATAATCCCTCATGAAACTACTTCTCCGCAAAAGGACATCCTGAATGTTGGCAGGTCTAATTGCGACCGTTAGGTCACAGTTTAGTATCAAAACCTCCACCGGCCGTCCGTCCGTCCGTCGGTCGGTCACACGTCACACGTCACACCTTTGTTTGTGTACGGTGTGATGTCATACTGATGTCAGCAGTGTGATGTCATACTGATGTCAGCAGCTATGTCTCTATATATGGAGTTATATGTTGTTCGTGTCCAAATATGGGGCTTGTAAGGTCAGACTTAGTGAGATTCGTCGGTTATATTTGTGGAGATATTTGTGGAGATATATTTGTTGGTCGCTTATCTCCCTAATCGGGAGATAAGCGACCAACGGTCGCTTATCTCCCGATTAGGGAGTCTTACTGGTAGTATTATTGCATTAAAGCTATACCTAGTACAGTATGTGCAATAATGCAACTGAAAGTTCAGAGGCGTTATATTGCCTTTTGTTAGACTAGATTTGTTTACATTTCTTGAATGAATATGTCCTTAGTTTGCTAAACTTAACCTGAAGCAAAATGACATAACTGCATTTTTTTGTTCTCATCATTGAGTCATATCGTTATCAAGGTATTCAACAATACAATACAGAATATTGAAGCTTTTCCTACTAGCGTACAGCCTTACTTCATGCATTTTCTTGTGTCCTTGACCTGTGTTACAGTATAGGTGATGCTATGTGCTCTGGTTAATGCTGCTGCTTTGAGAGAAAACAGTATAATTTAAAAACACACGCGTGTGCGCACACAGGCACGCACACACACAAGCAAGCAAGCACGTGCTCACGCACACGCGCATCTATGCATCTATAATATGCATACGGTAAATACAAACACTCACACCTGGCACTTGTACATTCATTTAAGCAAATATGCAGACACACATGCGTCTATGCAAATGTACCACTGCAACATGCAGTAAATGATGCGTGTATAAATGGAGCGCAGCTACGGCGCCTCACAATGTACTTTCATCTTTCGCCCATTTCATCGGGAGGTAACCGTGCGTGCCAGGCACCAATCTGCTCATCGGGAGCACTTAGGGGTTCTGTGTCTTGCCTTTTTTTTCCTTTTTTAAAACCTATTTAGTCCTAGAATTATTGAATGCTTTAACCAGTGAAAAATAGCAGATATACAAGCTCACAGCGCGGCACCGAGTGCCGCGCTGCGAGCTTGTAGATCTGCTATTTTTTTGAAAAAGTCGTGAAAATGTGTGCAAATCTTTGACTACATGTATTTTCAAAGCGAACGTTTGTAACTCAAACTTTGCTTCTGGGGGGGGGGGGGGGGGTCCGTAGCCAAATACATATCATTTTGGGCGTCCTTCACATGAAAAGGTTTGAGAACCACTGACATAGTAGTGGGAACTGGGAACCCATCGTCAAAGAAGAAAGGGCGACACCTATCGGTCTGTCTCTCTTCCTTAGCGTTCTCTGAGGCTGTCTCGAGAGATTACTCAAGAACAAACAAACTGAGCTCCATTTAAGTGAATAGGACATTTTCTTTGACGATGGCTCTAGCCAGATTGCTGACATAGAAACATAGGGTTTTCAAAAAGTCTTTTAGAATTCAAAAGACACTTATAGAATCGGGTCAAAATTTGAATTTTCACGATTTTTTCAAAAATAGCAGATCTACAAGCACGCAGCGCGGCACCGAGCTTGTATATCTGCTATTTTTCAATAGTTAAAGCATAAAACAGTGATACACAATGATGTGTACCCGTTCTGAATGGGTTAAATCAGCTCTGAGGGAGGCTGAGGCCGAAATGCGTCAAGCGTTCCCGACAGATAATAAGAGTGTTTATCAGAGCCAGTCTTCTTGCATCCTTCATCTTGGAGAGCTACTGTTCCCACATCGGTGGTATTTTCATATTTGAACCTATACAGATGTGCCATTTCAACACTTCACACGTCACGCCATTGGCAAGACACTAGATTTCCAGAACACTGAGCTTAATGTAGATCATCTATTTTTGATATTTTTATTACCTTTTCTGGTCAAAAAGTGAAAGTCTTTTAGACGTTCATTAGACGTCTGATAGACCGAAAAATGCTCGGCGGGATCAAAAGTAGCAAATCCACAAGTTCGAGCTTGTCGATCTACTGCTTACCTTTGCCATTTTTTAATTTAAATTCTGAAAAGTAGGTTTATGACATAATGAGGTTTCCACCGGATAACGGGTGTATATCGCCTACGGGTGTAGGCGATATACACCCGTTTAAAAATCAATAAATAACTGTATGCCTTTATAGATGCAAACATATCCGGCATTTCTCTTATACCGTTCTTGTGCATATATGCATGCGTGCGTGCACACGTGTGTGTGTGTGTGTGCACATGGTGCGTATGGCCGTACGTGCATCTGCAGGTGGATAGGCATTTAGCAGATGCATTGAATCCAGAGTGACTTACAGTAAAGCAAGGTAAACACATAGAGACAGTGTAGTCACTACCAATCCTATTTTACCGTAAACTAGGATTGTGGGTAAACCAAGAACCTAGCATCAGTCCAATGAATGAATGAATGAAGGGTCATACAAATTATAAATCAGCCGATGAGAACCAGTCTGTTGCTATGGTTATAGATTGTGTTGCGTTTCATTTCACACCAGAGTAGGCCTGTATAAGATGATGGAGCTGCTGAGACGGACAGACGGACAGGCTGACAGACGGACCGACGGGCAGACAGACTGGCTGACAGACGGACAGACGGACAGGCGGACAGGCTGACAGACGGACAGACGGACAGGCTGACCGACGGGCAGATAGAAAGGCAGGGTGATGTTGTGTTGGACCGTTTCCAAAGCGGGAGGACCAAAGCCGTGCGGTCAGGCTGCTGTTGCAGTGAGGAACAAACTGTATTACTTTGGAGGCTACCGTCATGGAGAGACCTACAACAACAAAGACCAGATGGATGTCCATGTCTTCAACACGGTGTCTTCATGCTGGAACAAGTTGCCTCCAGTGAAACCTGGGAGAGGAGGACGTCACCCTGAGGTTCCCTCCAGGCGCTCTGGACACACAGCTGTGTTGTTAGAAGATACAGTTTACATCTGGGGAGGGTACTGTGGAGGGAAGAACTACAATGTTCTTTATGCATTTGATGTTGACGCCCACAGATGGTTCAGACCCAGGGTTTCTGGGACCGTTCCAGAGGAGAGGTGCGTCCACTCGGCCTGTGTGTTTGAGAAGATCATGTTTATCTATGGGGGATACAACGACCACTCAGGCATCTGTGGTAATGACATGTACAAGTTGGACACCAGCACAATGGTCTGGTCTTTAATTAACACCAGAGGAACTCCTCCACATGCTCCATATGGTCACTCTGCCTCCATTATCGGGACAAAGATGTTTGTTTTTGGGGGTGGATTGGAGGGTCAGTTCTACAACAGCATCAGAGTGTTTGACACAAATACCAACTGCTGGCTGAACACACCTTTTGCTCAGATTCGTCCAGAAAGACGCTGGTTTCAGTCAGCCTTTACCCACAATGGAGAGCTGTACATATTTGGTGGTGACAACAATAACCAGGCTGTCAATGATCTGTGGAAGTTCAGTCCAACGACCTTCTCCTGGAAGAAGGTTGAGACCAAGGGGAAAGGACCAGGTCCAACGTATGGAATGTGCTGTTGCATGATGGGAGATCGTGTCTTCCACTTTGGAGGACGCAAACACGGAGCCAACACACCCACTGATGAGCTGTTCATCTTAGACATGAGTCCTAGTCTGAAGACGCTGTGTAAGCTAGCAGTTATTAAGTACAATCTGGTGAAGTCTGAACTCCCACACAACATCAGGTGGGAACTGGTAGCCATGACAACCAACAACAGAATGAATAGCATGCGTGTGCTCACTGCCAACCAGCTCACTAAAAGAAGCAGAAAACGAAAACATTGAGTCAACTAAACAAGAAGCTGTGGCTTCCATGTGACCAGTCTATGACATCACTCATGTACTGTTATGACATCACTAATATGATACCAGTCATCTCCATAATTGGACAAGGTTTCAGGCTATAATGACTTCATTTTTTTTACTTTCGAAAACATACTCTCCCCCCCCCCCCCAAAAAAAAATAATATATATTAACCGATTTAGTGCCAATCGCGAGATGTCTCGCGAAAAGTACTCGAGTATAAGTAGTGCCGATCGCGAGATATCTCACGAAAAGTAATCTATTACTGTAACGGCGAGTACAATACCGAGTAGAATGGAGGAACCTCCGGAGACGAAATCCGTCGCTGATTTGTCATCATCACGGCTCCACGAGCACAAAATAGTCATCCCATAACATTGAGGTGGACGGGGGATCTCATCTTTAATGTCCATTATCTCAAAACTACACTTTAGAAGCGAAGATGGAGGCAGATGCTCGCTTATATAACACATGTATAAATACTCTGATGCAATCCAGCATGGCACCACATAACGATCGGTTCCGGCGCAGGATGCGATGACGTCAGACCGGAAGTAATCAGCGCGTGGACTTCTGGCCTTCAAAATAAGATAACGGGAGTGAATGGGGCCGGGGGGGGGGGGGTACTTAACACAACGCCTGCCGCCATAGCAGATCGTTTTATTTTGAAGGCTAGGAAGAGCCCCGGAAACTGCGTGTTTGTGCATGTGTGTGTAATACAGGAAGGAGATAATTGTGTTTACAAATGTTCGCTAAACTAAAATCCTAACCGGGGCCGACCATCACGATTGAGTGATGGTGTGAAAAAGAGCAGCTCTCACCCTTTTAGGCGTTATTTGCACCTTATTAAGAAATACAGTTGTTTTTATGTTACAGCACAGAATAGGAGTAAATGGAGCATAGACGCTCCGTTTTGCTTCCGTGCGCGTTGTGTAATGATGTCTGCACTAGCGTCTTTCACAAGCATCCGCAGCAAGCGACTGTTTACCGTGGTAACCTTGGCAACGCTAACCCGACTAGAGCCGGCTTAGGCGGCGGAACATGTGAGAAGTGAGTGGTGCTAACATGACACATGCATATCTCCTTGGATAGGCCACTGTGTCTGTGACGTCAGTTACTTTATGTGTATGAGCTAGCCATAAATTATAACTTCCAGTAGAGGGTGCTAATATGCGGAGGTTACGTCTCTCCTGGAGTTATAACGCAGAGTAAAATAGCTCTCGCTGGTTGAGCCTCCATGTCCCTAATCGCCTCAAAACATGTTTAAATCATGAAGTTGCTCACCTCATCGTCGAAACAGCTTTATATCTACCGATGAGCCCACTCGTTGGCATGTGTTAGTCCATATGTTTCTAATAAATTAATGTTTACTAAAACTTCTCTGAGACTCGCGTTTCCTCGTCGGAATGTTTCCGTATACAGAGCGCTTCAGAACTACAGAACGTTGGAATACTTCCGCATACAAAAACGTCATGTCCTAGTATGAGCAAATCGCAACGGCGATCAACGTCACGTGATATGTAGCCTCGCGTAGCCAGGCTTTTACTCATCTCGCGTGATATGTTCGGCCATTTTACCCAAGCAGTTCAAAAACAAGGAAAGCGATGAGACTCAAAGAAGTTTTAGTAAACATTAATTTATTAGAAACATATGGACTAACACATGCCAACGAGTGGGCTCATCGGTAGATATAAAGCTGTTTCGACGATGAGGTGAGCAACTTCATGATTTAAACATGTTTTGAGGCGATTAGGGACACGGAGGCTCAACCAGCGAGAGCTATTTTACTCTGCGTTATAACTCCAGGAGAGACGTAACCTCCGCATATTAGCACCCTCTACTGGAAGTTATAATTTATGGCTATGTATGAGCACTGATCTCCACACAAACTAATACCCTCCGCACTAAAAGATAATTTGCGGCGCTCAAAAAGAAACTTTGACAAAACATTTTAGCTCGAGGCCCACAAGAGAAATGTGATGTCTCCCCAGGGCCTAAACTAGTGAAACTAACAGATTTACAAGCCCACAGCGCATCACGGTGCAAGGCGTCGTGAGCTTATACTGTAACTGTACATCGACTATTTTCACTACTTCTAAATGTTTTATTCTATTCATGTATTTACTCCACCAGCCTGTATGCATGCATCCTACTAACTCAGAGCCCCACTCATAAGTTGCTGTTTCTTGGTTGGACGAATTTCCTCTCTCTCTCCATCCACTACCACTGAAATAACATGTTTTTCAGTTGCTTCGTACTGATATTCACTGGGTTCACTTCTTATTTTAAACTTGGCGTCAGTAAAAAGGAACATCTCAGGTGCAGTATAGTGACTGGGCATGATGTTTCCTTGTCCTCCAAAAATGATGTTTTAGCAAATAAACCAAACATATAAAACAACCATAAGGCGGAACCAGGGCATGGAAAACAGACTGGACACAAAAAATAACTCAGGATTGTGTTGATCGTGTCCCAAACAACAATAAAATAAGATAGTGTTGTCCCAGAGGTGAAGTGGGCCTTTAATTAACACCAGAGAAACTCCTCCACATGCTCCAAATGGTCACTCCTGGTGCCTCCATTATCGGGACAAAGATGTTTGTTTTTGGGGGTGTTTTGCATGGTCAGTACTACAACACTATCAGAGTGTTTGACACAAAGACCAACTGCTGGCTGAACACACCTTTTGCTCAGATTCGTCCAGAAAGACGCTGGTTTCAGTCAGACTTTACCTACAGTGGAAAGCTGTACATATTTGGTGGCGACAACAATAACCAGGCTTTCAATGATCTGTGGAAGTTCAGTCCAGAGACTTTCTCCTGGAAGAAGGTTGGGACCAAGGGGAAAGGACCATGTCCAACGTATGGAATGTGCTGTTGCATGATGGGAGATTGTGTCATCCTCTTTGGAGGTTGCAAACACGGAGCCAACAAACCCACTGATGAGCTGTTCATCTTAGACTTGAGTCCTAGTCTTAAGACGCTGTGTAAGCTAGCAGTTATATAGGGCGCGTTCGGAAATGCGCACTCAACGCACTGGTGTGCCATGTTGTCGTTCGTTTATTCGGTGCACTTGGTGCGTTGTCGTTCGGAAATCCAGTGCGCGGCGCACTGGTGTGTTGAGTGCACGCACTCACCAACCCTACTCAGAAGATGGGGTTAGGCGGTGTGGTGCGGTGGTTCGGTGTTCTGATTGGTTGGTTTTCATAGCCATGTCTCGAACGCTTCTCAGCTGTGAAGAATGGAGGAAATTACCGCAAAATGCAGCATTTGCAGCTTAATTGGTCGTTTGGCCTTGATAGTTTCACACACATTAACGTGTAAACTAACAGCAGGTATGCCAATGCTATGAATTACATCTCCTTTCAATGTCAATGTTACGTTAGCATACTTAGCAACTGCTGCTTTTCAGAAAGTTTGCCTTCAGAGTTCAGAGTGAAAAAGCACACAGCTCTCTGTTAAAACTGGTCCTTCGTAAATAAGCCACACTGAACGCACTCTCCAACGTCACGCCCACTGCACTCACTACACCGAGCACACACTCTGTGCGGGTTTCCGAACGCACCCTAAGTACAATCTGGTGAAGTCTGAACTCCCACACAACATCAGGTGGGAACTGGTAGCCATGACAACCAACAACAACAGAATGAATAACATGGGTGTGCTCACTGCCAACCAGCTCACTAAAAGAAGTAGAAAACGAAAACATTGAGTCAACTAAACAAGACGCTGTGGCTTCCATGTGACCAGTCTATGACATCACTCATGTATTGTTATGACATCACTAATATGATACCAGTCATCTCCATAATTGGACAAGGTTTCAGGCTCTGATGACTTCATTTTTTTTACTTTCGAAAACACAGTATACTCTCTTTTCCCCCCCCCCAAAAAAAATATATTAACACATCACTGCTATGCTGATGACACTCAACTGTTTTTGTCCTTCCCCCCTTCTGCCACCCAGGTGGAAGAACGCATTGCTGCATGTCTGGCCGACATCTCACAGTGGATGTCAGCCCACCACCTTAAGCTGAACCCGGACAAGACGGAGCTACTCTTCTTCCCAGCTAAGTCTTGCCCCATGCAAGATCTCACTATCTCCATAGATAATGCATTTGTGACTTCAGTTCCTACTGCTAGAAACCTTGGTGTGGTCCTGGACAGCCAGCTATCATTCAAGGCACACATTGCATCAGTCACCCGGTCATGTAGGTTCACACTCTATAACATCCGTAAAATCAGACCCTTCCTCACCCAGGAGGCAGCCCAGCTCCTCATTCAGACATCTGTCATATGAAAGCTTGACTATTGTAACTCTCTCCTCACTGGTCTCCCGGCATGTGCACTTAAACCTCTCCAACTGATCCAAAATGCCGCGGCACGACTGGTCTTCAACCAGCCTAAGTTCTCACATGTCTCTCCCCTTCTCCGCAGCCTCCACTGGCTCCCGGTTGCGGCCCGCACTGAATACAAAACACTGATGCTGACCTTCAAAGCAGCCAAAGGTATGGCTCCTCCATACCTCCAGAAGCTGATCAACCCCTACACCCCCACCCGGTCACTTAGATCAGCCAACACAGGGATGCTGACAGAACCCTCGCTAAAAACTCCAGGGCAAAAATCCACTCGTCCGAGACAGTTTGCCCTCCTGGCCCCCAAGTTGTGGAATAAACTCCCTGTCGCACTTAGAACAACGGACTCACTCGCTAGCTTTCGCCGTGGACTGAAGACTCACTTTTTCAGACTCCACCTAAACCCTTAGCACTACAGAAAAATCAATGAATACATGAAGCTAGTTAGCATTTGTTTTGTTTTTTATGTTTTTTAGAACTTTGATGGTGTTTTTCTAGATAGATATCCTTTTGCATTTGTTATATTGTTGATGATGTACTGACATATTATCTTGTTTATTATTGTGATGTTATCTGCTGATTGTAAGTCGCTTTGGATTAAAAGCGTCTGCTAAATGCCTAAACTGTAAACTGTACACAACGCCTGCCGCCATAGCCGATCGTTTTATTTTTAAGGCTAGGAAGAGCCCCGGAAACTGCGTGTTTGTGCATGTGTGTGTAATACAGGAAGGAGATAATTGTGTTTACAAATGTTCGCGAAACTAAAATCCTAACCGGGGCCGACCATCACGATTGAGTGATGGTGTGAAAAAGAGCAGCTCTCACCCTTTTAGGCGTTATTTGCACCGTATTAAGAAATACAGTCGTTTTTATGTTACAGCACAGAATAGGAGTAAATGGAGCATGAACGCTCCGTTTTGCTTCCGTGCGCGTTGTGTAATGACGTATGCACCAGCGTCTTTCACAAGCATCCGCAGCAAGCACCTGTTTACCTTGGTAACCCTGGCAACGCTAACCCGACTACAGCCGGCTAAGGCTAGGGCTCCACCAAAAGGACGGTGTCGTGCCGGCTTCTGATGGCATCAAGAAATGAACCGGGGCGAATTTGAGCGTCCGACGCTGACGTCGGCAGTGGAACACCCTTCATTAATTAAAACGGGATCGGCACTAAATCGGTTAAAACGGGGGCGTTGACGTTGACGCGACACTCGACAGGCCCGGTGGAGCCGGGGGCTTAGGCGGCAGAACATGTGAGAAGTGAGGGGTGCTAACATGACACATGCATATCTCCTTGGATGGGCCACAGTGTCCGTGACGTCAGTTACTTAATGTGTATGAGCACTGATCTCCACACAAACTAATACCTTCCGCACTATAAAAGATAATTTGCGGCGCTCAAAAAGAAACTTTCATAAAACATTTTAGCTCGAGGCCCACAAGAGAAATGTGATGTCTCCCCAGGGCCTAAACTAGTGAAACTAACAGATTTACAAGCCCACCGTACATCACGGTGCAAGGCGTCGTGAGCTTATACTGTCACTGTACATCGACTATTTTCACTACTTCTAAATGTTTTATTCTATTCATGTATTTACTCCACCAGCCTGTATGCATCCTACTAACTCAGAGCCCAGTAGTTGTTCAATTGATCCTTTGTCAAGTCCCGCCCGTGGTTGTGCCCCTCTTCGCACTCATCGGTTGCTGTTTCTTAGTTGGACAAATTTCCTCTCTCTCTTTTTTCTCTTTTTTTAGAAAACGAAAACATTGAGTCAACTAAACAAGAAGCTGTGGCTTCCATGTGACCAGTCTATGACATCACTCCTGTACTGTTATGACATCACTAATATGATACCAGTCATCTCCTTAATTGGACAAGGTTTCAGCATCTAATGACTTTTTCTTTTTTACTTATACAATATTCGTAATAATTTTTTCCCCCAAAAAAAGTTAAATATATTAACATGTGCGAAATGTGAAGTGAGCGGTGCTAACACGACACATGTGCATATCTCCTTGGATAGGCCCCTCTGTCTTTGATGTCATTGACTTCATGTGTATGAGCACTAGGGGTTCAACAATATAGTAAATTAATCGGAAAATCGATTTTAATTTGCAATGATCTACTATATTGATAATTATGCAAAAGCATGTATTGTACTGTTTTGGCTTTTTTTTCTTACAAACATGCACTATTGACACGTTTCACACATATTTAATTTCTTTTCTAAATAGTTACTATATCGATCATTGAATTGGATCATATCGTATCGCCATGAATGAACCAATATCGTCCATGTGTCGTATCGTCAACCATGTCTCGTGAGCTTATAATGTAGGCCTACATCAGCTATATTCACTACTTCTAAATGTGTTATACCTGTATTTACCCCACCAGCCCACATGCATCCTACTAACTCAGAGCCCAGTGGTTGTTCAATTCACCCTTTGTCAAGTCCCGCCCGTGGTTGTGCCCCTCTTCGCACTCATCGGTTGCCGTTTCTTGGTTGGACAAAATTCCTGTCTCTCCATCCACTACCACTGAAATAACATGTTTTTCAGTTGCTTCGTACTGATATTCACTGGGTTCACTTCTTATTTTAAACTTGGCGTCAGTAAAAAGGAACACCTCAGGTGCAGTATAGATGACAAGGCATGATGTTTCCTTGTCCTCCAAAAATGATGTTTTAGCAAATAAACCAAACATATAAAACAACCATAAGGCGGAACCAGGGCAGAACAAGGGACCAACCAGAGACATAAAGAGCCTGCTATGTTCCATTTGGAAACAAAAAGAGTCTGCTTTGTTCCATATGGAGAAACAAAGAGTCTGCTTTGTTCCCTATGGAGAAACAAAGAGTCTGCTTTGTTCCCTTTGTTATGGAACGGAGGGTTGAAACTATGTTTCCTCTTGCAGGAACCACAGGCCAAACTTTGAACAAAATAACAATTGTTCTACATTCTCTAATTGTGAAGGCTTCTTGTAAATTAAGAAATGCAGATGTTTAATTTTTGTTTTTTAAAAAGTTAAATACCAACTCCATCATTAAGCTGGGGACCCCCTGGAACCCCCTCAAGGACGGCCAGTGGTCCCCTGGACCGCTGAGTGCTCATTGAGCTGGAGAGCTGCTCTGCTCGTGCCCTAGTCCCGCCCAGTGAGGACAGCAGGACCATAGGGAATCCACCAATCAAGAGAAGGCCGACAGAATGATGGGGAAGAAAAGAGTGTTGATACAAATTATAAATCAGCCAATGAGAACCAGTTTTAGGCCTGTTGCTATGGTTATCGTTTGTGTTGCGTTTGATTTCACACTAGAGTATATAAGATGATGGAGCTGTTGGGACGGACAGACAGACGGACCGACGGTTGGGCCAGACATATAGGGTGATGTTTTGTTGGACCGTTTCCAAAGCAGGAGGACCAAGGCAAGCCCTTAATGCTGCTATAGCAGTGAGGAACAAACTGTATTCCTTTGGAGGCTGCCGTGATGGAGAGACCTACAACAACATAGACCAGATGGATGTCCATGTCTTCAACACAGTGTCTTTATGCTGGAACACGTTGCCTCCAGTGAAACCTGGAAGAGGAGAATGTCAACCTGTGGTTCCCTCCAGGAGCTGGGGACACACAGCTGTGTTGTTAGAAGATACAGTTTACATCTGGGGAGGGTACTTTGGAGGGAAGAACTCCAATGTCCTTTATGCATTTGATGTTGACGCCCACAGATGGTTCAAACCCAGGGTTTCTGGGGGTGTTCCAAAGAGGAGGTACTACCACTCGGCCTGTGTGTTGGAGAAGATCATGTTTATCTATGGGGGATACAATAACTACTCTGGCATCTGTCGTAATGACATGTACAAGTTGGACACCAGCACAATGGTCTGGTCTTTAATTAACACCAGAGGAACTCCTCCACCTGCTCCATATGGTCACTCTGCCTCCATTATCGGGACAAAGATGTTTGTATTTGGGGGGTGGGGGGGTCAATACAACAACACCATCAGAGTGTTTGAAACAAAGACCAACTGCTGGCTGAATACACCTTCTGCTCAGATTCGTCCAGAAAGACGCAGGTTTCAGTCAGACTTTACCCACAATGGAGAGCTTTACATATTTGGTGGCGAAAACAATAACCAGGCTTTCAATGATCTGTGGAAGTTCAGTCCAGAGACCTTCTCCTGGAAGAAGGTTGAGACCAAGGGGAAAGGACCATGTCCAACGTATGGAATGTGCCGTTGCATGATGGGAGATTGTGTCATCCTCTTTGGAGGACGCAAACACGGAGCCAACACACCCACTGATGAGCTGTTCATCTTAGACTTGAGTCCTAGTCTTAAGATGCTGTGTAAGCTAGCAGTTATTCAGTACAATCTGGTGAAGTCTGAACTCCCACACGACGTCAGGTGGGAACTGGTAGCTATGACAACCAACAACAACAGAATGAATAACATGCGTGTGCTCACTGCCAACCAGCTCACTAAAAGAAGTAGAAAACGAAAACATTGAGTCAACTAAACAAGACGCTGTGGCTTCCATGTGACCAGTCTATGACATCACTCATGTATTGTTATGACATCACTAATATGATTCAGTCATCTCCATAATTGGACAAGGTTTCAGGCTCTGATGACTTCATTTTTTTTTACTTTCGAAAACACAGTATACTCTCTTTTTTTCCCTCCAAAAAATAAATATATTAACACAACGCCTGCCGCCATAGCCGATCTTTTTATTTTGAAGGCTAGGAAGAGCCCCGGAAACTGCGTGTTTGTACATGTGTGTGTAATACAGGAAGGAGATAATTGTGTTTACAAATGTTCGCGAAACTAAAATCCTAACCGGGGCCGACCATCACGATTGAGTGATGGTGTGAAAAAGAGCAGCTCTCACCCTTTTAGGCGTTATTTGCACTAACCGATTTAGTGCCATTCCCGAGATATCTCGCGAAATTCCCTTTGATGTTCGCAGTGCCATTCCCGAGATATCTCGTGAAAAGTAATATATTACTGTAACGGCGGTTATCCTACCGGGTACAATGGCGAAAGGTCCCGAGCCGATCTCCCTCGCTGATTTATCATCATCACGGATCCACGAGCACAAAATAGTAATCCCATAACATTGAGGCAGACGGGGAATCTCATCTTTAATGTCCATTATCTCAAAACAACACTTTCAAAGCGAGGATGGAGGCAGATGCTCGCTTATATAACACATGTTGAAAAGCACCGATCCGATCCGCCATTACACCACGTAAACAATGATCGATTCCGGTGAAGGACGTGATGACGTCAGACCGGAAGGGTTTACGCTATGGACTTCTGGCCTTCAAAATAAGACAACGCTAGTGAATGCAGCCTGAGGGAGGCATCGTGGACATTTTAATCCGTTAATTTCTGGGGCACAAAATGGGTTAAGAAATACTGTCGTTTTTATGTTACAGCACAGAATAGGAGTAAATGGAGCATAGATGCTCCGTTTTGCTTCGGTGCGCGTTGTGTAATGACGTATGCACCAGCGTCTTTCACAAGCATCCGCAGCAAGCGTCTGTTTACCTTGGTAACCTTGGCAACGCTAACCCGACTACAGCCGGCTAAGGCTAGGGCTCCAGCAAAAGGACGGTGTCGTGCCGGTATCTGACGGCGTAAAAAAATGAACCGGGGCGAATTTGAGCGTCCGACGCTGACGTCGGCAGTGGAACACCCTTCATTAATTAAAACGGGATCGGCACTAAATCGGTTAAAACGGGAGCTTTGACGTTGACGCGACGCTCGACAGGCCCGGTGGAGCCGGGGGCTTAGGCGGCAGAACATGTGAGAAGTGAGGGGTGCTAACATGACACATGCATATCTCCTTGGATGGGCCACTTTGTCCGTGACGTCAGTTACTTTATGTGTATGAGCACTGATCTCCACACGAACTAATACATTCCGCAGTAAAAGAGAA
Source organism: Nannobrachium achirus (assembly GCF_963921795.1). Classification (NCBI taxonomy): domain Eukaryota; kingdom Metazoa; phylum Chordata; class Actinopteri; order Myctophiformes; family Myctophidae; genus Nannobrachium; species Nannobrachium achirus. The sequence goes on along the minus strand of NC_137825.1, from coordinate 9,301,997 downwards.
TTTGCGGCGCTCAAAAAGAAACTTTCACAAAACATTTTAGCTCGAGGCCCACAAGAGAAATGTGATGTCTCCCCAGGGCCTAAACTAGTGAAACTAACAGATTTACAAGCCCACCGTACATCACGGTGCAAGGCGTCTTGAGCTTACACTGTCACTGTACATCGACTATTTTCACTACTTCTAAATGTTTTATTCTATTCATGTATTTACCCCACCAGCCTGTATATGCATGCATCCTACTAACTCAGAGCCCAGTGGTTGCTCAATTGACCCTTTGTCAAGTCCCGCCCGTGGTTGTGCCCCTCTTCGCACTCATCGGTTGCTGTTTCTTGGTTGGACAAATTTCCTCTCTCTCTCTCCATCCACTACCATTGAAATAACATGTTTTTCAGTTGCTTCGTATTGATATTCACTGGGTTCACTTCTTATTTTATACTTGGCGTCAGTAAAAAGGAACACCTCAGGTGCAGTATAGTGACAAGGCATGATGTTTCCTTGTCCTCCAAAAATGATGTTTTAGCAAATAAACCAAACATATAAAACAACCATAAGGCGGAACCAGGGCAGAACAAGGGACCAACCAGAGACATAAAGAGCCTGCTATGTTCCATTTGGAAACAAAAAGAGTCTGCTTTGTTCCCTATGGAGAAACAAAGAGTCTGCTTTGTTCCCTATGGAGAAACAAAGAGTCTGCTTTGTTCCCTTTGTTAGGGAACGGAGGGTTGAAACTATGTTTCCTCTTGCAGGAACCACAGGCCAAACTTTGAACAAAATAACAATTGTTCTACATTCTCTAATTGTGAAGGCTTCTTGTAAATTAAGAAATGCAGATGTTTAATTTTTGTTTTTTAAAAAGTTAAATACCAAGCTGGGGACCCCCTGGAACCCCCTCAAGGACGGCCGGTGGTCCCCTGGACCGCTGAGTGCTCATTGAGCTGGAGAGCTGCTCTGCTCTCGCCCTAGTCCCGCCCAGTGAGGACAGCAGGACCATAGGAAACCCACCAATCAAGAGAAGGCTGACAGAATGATGGGGAAGAAAAGGGTGTTGATACAAATTATAAATCAGCCAATGAGAACCAGCATTAGGCCTGTTGCTATGTTTATTGTTTGTGTTACGTTAGATTTCACACAAGAGTATATAAGATGATGGAGCTGTTGGGACGGACAGACAGACAGACGAACCGACGGGTGGGCCAGACATATAGAGTGATGTTGTGGTGGACCGTTTGTCCGTTTCCAAAGCAGGAGGACCAAAGCGATCCTTTCATGCTGCTATAGCAGTGAGGAACAAACTGTATTCCTTTGGAGGCCACCGTGATGGAGAGACCTACAACAACATAGACCAGATGGATGTCCATGTCTTCAACACAGTGTCTTTATGCTGGAAAACGTTGCCTCCAGTGAAATCTGGGAGAGGAGGAAGTCACCCTGAGGTTCCCCCCTGGTGCTGGGGACACACAGCTGTGTTGTTAGAAGATACAGTTTACATCTGGGGAGGGTACTTTGGAGGGAAGTACTACAATGTTCTTTATGCATTTGAAGTCGACACCCACAGATGGTTCAAACCCAGGATTTCTGGGACCGTTCCAGAGGAGAGGTACGCCCACTCAGCCTGTGTGTTGGAGAAGATCATGTTTATCTATGGGGGATACAACAACAATACCGGCATCTGTCGTAATGACATGTACAAGTTGGACACCAGCACAATGGTCTGGTCTTTAAATAACACCAGAGGAAATTCTCCACCTGCTCCATATGGTCATTCTGCCTCCATTATCGGGATGTTTGTATTTGGGGGCTGGGGGGGTCAATACAACAACAGCATCAGAGTGTTTGAAACAAAGACCAACTGCTGGCTGAACACACCTTCTGCTCAGATTCGTCCAGAAAGACGCAGGTTTCAGTCAGCCTTTACCTACAGTGGAAAGCTGTACATATTTGGTGGCGAAAACAATAACCAGGCTTTCAATGATCTGTGGAAGTTCAGTCCAGACACCTTCTCCTGGAAGAAGGTTGGGACCAAGGGGAAAGGACCATGTCCAACGTATGGAATGTGCCGTTGCATGATGGGAGATTGTGTCATTCTCTTTGGAGGATGCAAACACGGAGCCAACACATCCACTGATGAGCTGTTCATCTTAGACTTGAGTCCTAGTCTTAAGACGCTGTGTAAGCTAGCAGTTATTCAGTACAATCTGGTGAAGTCTGGACTCCCACACAACATCAGGTGGGAACTGGTAGCCATGACAACCAACAACAACAGAATGAATAACATGCGTGTGCTCACTGCCAACCAGCTCACTAAAAGAAGTAGAAAACGAAAACATTGAGTCAACTAAACAAGACGCTGTGGCTTCCATGTGACCAGTCTATGACATCACTCATGTATTGTTATGACATCACTAATATGATTCAGTCATTCTCCATAATTGGACAAGGTTTCAGGCTCTGATGACTTCATTTTTTTTACTTTCGAAAACACAGTATACTCTCTTTTTTCCCCCCCAAAAAAAAAATATTTATATTAACACAACGCCTGCCGCCATAGCCGATCGTTTTATTTTGAAGGCTAGGAAGAGCCCCGGAAACTGCGTGTTTGTGCATGTGTGTGTAATACAGGAAGGAGATAATTGTGTTTACAAATGTTCGCGAAACTAAAATCCTAACCGGGGCCGACCATCACGATTGAGTGATCGTGTGAAAAAGAGCAGCTCTCACCCTTTTAGGCGTTATTTGCACTAACCGATTTAGTGCCATTCCCGAGATATCTCGCGAAATTCCCTCTGATGTTCGCAGTGCCATTCCCGAGATATCTCGCGAAAAGTAATATATTACTTAACTCATTTAGTGCCCCTGAAATTAACGGATTATAAAGTCCACGATGCCACCTTCAGGCTGGCATCACCACCGTTATCTTATTTTGAAGGCCAGAAGTCCACAGCGCAATCACTTCCGGTCTGGGTCCTGCGCCGGAACCGATCCTTGTCCATGTGGAGTTGTGTAATGGCGGACCGGAGCTTTTATACATGTATAACATAAGCGAGCATCTGCCTCCATCCTAGCTTCTAAAGTGTAGTTTTGAGATAATGGACATTAAAGATGAGATCCCCCGTCCACCTCAATGTTATGGATGGGACTATTTTGTGCTCGTGGAGCCGTGATGATGCGAAATCAGCGACGGATTTCGTCTCCGGACCTCCGGCCATTGTTCTCGGTAATGTATCCGCCGTTACAGTAATATATTACTTTTCACGAGTATACTCGGGATTGGCACCATGTGATACTCGAGTATTTTTCACAAGTCTTCTCGGGATTGGCACTATATGAGTTAATATATTACTGTAACGGCGGTTATCCTACCGGGTACAATGGCGAAAGGTCCCGAGCCGATCTCCCTCGCTGATTTATCATCATCACGGATCCACGAGCACAAAATAGTAATCCCATAACATTGAGGCAGACGGGGAATCTCATCTTTAATGTCCATTATCTCAAAACAACACTTTCAAAGCGAGGATGGAGGCAGATGCTCGCTTATATAACACATGTTGAAAAGCACCGATCCGATCCGCCATTACACCACGTAAACAATGATCGATTCCGGTGAAGGACGTGATGACGTCAGACCGGAAGGGTTTACGCTATGGACTTCTGGCCTTCAAAATAAGACAACGCTAGTGAATGCAGCCTGAGGGAGGCATCGTGGACATTTTAATCCGTTAATTTCTGGGGCACAAAATGGGTTAAGAAATACTGTCGTTTTTATGTTACAGCACAGAATAGGAGTAAATGGAGCATAGATGCTCCGTTTTGCTTCGGTGCGCGTTGTGTAATGACGTATGCACCAGCGTCTTTCACAAGCATCCGCAGCAAGCGTCTGTTTACCTTGGTAACCTTGGCAACGCTAACCCGACTACAGCCGGCTAAGGCTAGGGCTCCAGCAAAAGGACGGTGTCGTGCCGGTATCTGACGGCGTAAAAAAATGAACCGGGGCGAATTTGAGCGTCCGACGCTGACGTCGGCAGTGGAACACCCTTCATTAATTAAAACGGGATCGGCACTAAATCGGTTAAAACGGGAGCTTTGACGTTGACGCGACGCTCGACAGGCCCGGTGGAGCCGGGGGCTTAGGCGGCAGAACATGTGAGAAGTGAGGGGTGCTAACATGACACATGCATATCTCCTTGGATGGGCCACTTTGTCCGTGACGTCAGTTACTTTATGTGTATGAGCACTGATCTCCACACAAACTAATACCTTCCGCACTAAAAGATAATTTGCGGCGCTCAAAAAGAAACTTTCACAAAACATTTTAGCTCGAGGCCCACAAGAGAAATGTGATGTCTCCCCGGGGCCTAAACTAGTGAAACTAACAGATTTATAAGCCCACCGTACATCACGGTGCAAGGCGTCGTGAGCTTATACTGTCACTGTACATCGACTATTTTCACAACTTCTAAATACATGTATTTATCCCACCAGCCTGTATATGTATGCATCCTACTAACTCAGAGCCCAGTAGTTGTTCAATTGATCCTTTGTCAAGTCCCGCCCGTGGTTGTGCCCCTCTTCGCACTCATCGGTTGCTGTTTCTTGGTTGGACGAATTTCCTCTTTCTCTTCATCCACTACCACTGAAATAACATGTTTTTCAGTTGCTTCGTACTGATATTCAATGGGTTCACTTCTTATTTTAAACTTGGCGTCGGTAAAAAGGAACATCTCAGGTGCAGTATAATGACTGGGCATGATGTTTCCTTTCCTCCAAAAATGATGTTTTAGCAAATAAACTAAACATATAAAACAACTATAAGGCAGAACCAGGGCAGAACAAGGCAGAAAGAGCCTGCTGGTTGGTCAGTCAGGGACCACCCAGAGACACAAAGAGTCTGCTTTGTTCCCTATGGAGACACAAAGGGTCTGCTTTGTTCCCTATGGAGACACAAAGAGCCTGCTGTGTTCCCTATGGAGACACAAAGAGTCTGCTTTGTTCCCTTTGTTAGGGAACGGAGGGTTGAAATTATGTTTCCTCTTGCTGGAACCACCGGCCAAACTTTGAACAAAATAACAATTATTCTACATTCTCTATTTGTGAAGGCTTCTTGTAAATTAAGTAATGCATATGTTTAAAAAAATGTTTCAAGAGTTAAATACCAACTCCATCATTAAGCTGGGGACCCCCTGGAACCCCCTCAAGGACTGCCGGTGGTCCCCTGGACTGCTGAGTAATCATTGAGCTGGAGAGCTGCTCTGCTCTCGCCCTAGTCCCGCCCAGTGAGGACAGCAGGACCATAGGGAACCCACCAATCAAGGAAAGGCTGACAGAATGATGGGGAAGAAAAGAGTGTTGATAAAAATTATGAATCAGCCAATGAGAACCAGCGTTAGGCCTGTTGCTATGTTTATTGTTTGTGTTACGTTAGATTTCACACAAGAGTATATAAGATGATGGAGCTGTTGGGACGGACAGACAGACAGACGAACCGACGGGTGGGCCAGACATATAGAGTGATGTTGTGGTGGACCGTTTCCAAAGCAGGAGGACCAAAGCGATCCCTTCATGCTGCTATAGCAGTGAGGAACAATCTGTATTCCTTTGGAGGCCACCGTGATGGAGAGACCTACAACAACATAGACCAGATGGATGTCCATGTCTTCAACACAGTGTCTTTATGCTGGAAAACGTTGCCTCCAGTGAAACCTGGGAGAAGAGGAAGTCACCCTGAGGTTCCCCCCTGGTGCTGGGGACACACAGCTGTGTTGTTAGAAGATAGTTTACATCTGGGGAGGGTACTGTGGAGGGAAGTTCTACAATGTTCTTTATGCATTTGATGTTGACGCCCACACATGGTTCAAACCCAGGATTTCTGGGACCGTTCCAGAGGAGAGGTACGCCCACTCAGCCTGTGTGTTGGAGAAGATCATGTTTATCTATGGGGGATACAACAACCACTCTGGCATCTGTCGTAATGACATGTACAAGTTGGACACCAGCACAATGGTCTGGTCTTTAATTAACACCAGAGGAACTCCTCCACCTGCTCCTCCATTTTGTCACTCTGCCTCCATTCTCGGGACAAAGATGTTTGTATTTGGGGGTTGGGGGGGTCAGTACAACAACACCATCAGAGTGTTTGACACAAAGACCAACTGCTGGCTGAACACACCTTTTGCTCAGATTCGTCCAGAAAGACGCTGGTTTCAGTCAGACTTTACCCACAATGGAGAGATGTACATATTTGGTGGCGAAAACAATAACCAGGCTTTCAATGATCTGTGGAAGTTCAGTCCAGAGACCTTCTCCTGGAAGAAGGTTGGGACCAAGGGGAAAGGACCATGTCCAACGTATGGAATGTGCCGTTGCATGATGGGAGATTGTGTCATTCTCTTTGGAGGACGCAAACACGGAGCCAACACACCCACTGATGAGCTGTTCATCTTAGACTTGAGTCCTAGTCTTAAGACGCTGTGTAAGCTAGCAGTTATTAAGTACAATCTGGTGAAGTCTGAACTCCCACACAACATCAGGTGGGAACTGGTAGCCATGACAACCAACAACAACAGAATGAATAACATGCGTGTGCTCACTGCCAACCAGCTCACTAAAAGAAGTAGAAAACGAAAGCATTGAGTCAACTAAACAAGACACTGTGGCTTCCATGTGACCAGTCTATGACATCACTCATGTACTGTTATGACATCACTAATATGATACCAGTCATCTCCATAATTGGACAAGGTTTCAGGCTCTGATGACTTCATTTTTTTTACTTTTCGAAAACACAGTATACTCTCTTTTTTTCCCTCCAAAAAATAAATATATTAACACAACGCCTGCCGCCATAGCCGGTCTTTTTATTTTGAAGAGCTAGGAAGGGCTCCGGAAGCTGCGTGTGTTCACAAAACTAAAATCCTAACCGGGGCGACCATCACGATTGAGTGATGTTGTGAAAAAGAGCAGCTCTCACCCTTTTAGGAGTTATTTGCAACTTATTAAGAAATACAGTCGTTTTTATGTTACAGCACAGAATAGGAGTCAATGGAGCATAGACACTCCGTTATGCTTCCGTGCGCGTTGTGTCATGGCGTATGCACCAGCGTCTTTCACAAGCATCCGCAGCAAGCGACTGTTTACCTTGGTAACCCTGGCAACGCTAACCCGACTACAACATGACACATGCATATCTCCTTGGATAGGCCACTGTGTTCGTGACGTCAGTTACTTTATGTGTATGAGCACTGATCTCCACACAAACTAATGCCTTCCGCACTAAAAGATCATTTGCGGCGCTCAAAAAGAAACTTTCAAAAAACATTTTAGCTCGAGGCCCACAAGAGAAATGTGATGTCTCCCCAGGGCCTAAACTAGTGAAACTAACAGATTTACAAGCCCACCATACATCACGGTGCAAGGCGTCGTGAGCTTATACTGTCACTGTACATCGACTATTTTCACAACTTCTAAATGTTTTATACATGTATTTACCCCACCAGCCTGTATATGTATGCATCCTACTAACTCAGAGCCCAGTGGTTGTTCAATTGACCCTTTGTCAAGTTCCGCCCGTGGTTGTGCCCCTCTTCGCACTCATCGGTTGCTGTTTCTTGGTTGGACAAAATTCCTGTCTCTCCATCCACTACCACTGAAATAACATGTTTTTCAGTTGCTTCGTACTGATATTCACTGGGTTCACTTCTTATTTTAAACTTGGCGTCAGTAAAAAGGAACATCTCAGGTGCAGTATAGTGACTGGGCATGATGTTTCCTTTCCTCCAAAAATGATGTTTTAGCAAATAAACTAAACATATAAAACAACTATAAGGCAGAACCAGGGCAGAAAGGGCCTGCTGGTTGGTCAGTCAGGGACCAACCAGAGACACAAAGAGTCTGCTTTGTTCCCTATGGAGACACAAAGGGTCTGCTTTGTTCCCTATGGAGACACAAAGAGCCTGCTGTGTTCCCTATGGAGACACAAAGAGTCTGCTTTGTTCCCTTTGTTAGGGAACGGAGGGTTGAAATTATGTTTCCTCTTGCTGGAACCACCGGCCAAACTTTGAACTAAATAACAATTATTCTACATTCTCTATTTGTGAAGGCTTCTTGTAAATTAAGTAATGCATATGTTTAAAAAAATGTTTCAAGAGTTAAATACCAACTCCATCATTAAGCTGGGGACCCCCTGGAACCCCCTCAAGGACTGCCGGTGGTCCCCTGGACTGCTGAGTAATCATTGAGCTGGAGAGCTGCTCTGCTCTCGCCCTAGTCCCGCCCAGTGAGGACAGCAGGACCATAGGGAACCCACCAATCAAGAGAAGGCTGACAGAATGATGGGGAAGAAAAGAGTGTTGATACAAATTATGAATCAGCCAATGAGAACCAGCGTTAGGCCTGTTGCTATGTTTATTGTTTGTGTTACGTTAGATTTCACACAAGAGTATATAAGATGATGGAGCTGTTGGGACGGACAGACAGACAGACGAACCGACGGGTGGGCCAGACATATAGAGTGATGTTGTGGTGGACCGTTTCCAAAGCAGGAGGACCAAAGCGATCCTTTCATGCTGCTATAGCAGTGAGGAACAAACTGTATTCCTTTGGAGGCCACCGTGATGGAGAGACCTACAACAACATAGACCAGATGGATGTCCATGTCTTCAACACAGTGTCTTTATGCTGGAAAACGTTGCCTCCAGTGAAACCTGGGAGAGGAGGAAGTCACTGGGGACACACAGCTGTGTTGTTAGAAGATACAGTTTACATCTGGGGAGGGATCTGTGGAGTGAAGAACTACAATGTCCTTTATGCATTTGAAGTTGACGCCCACACATGGTTCAAACCCAGGATTTCTGGGACCGTTCCAGAGGAGAGGTACGCCCACTCAGCCTGTGTGTTGGAGAAGATCATGTTTATCTATGGGGGATACAACAACCACTCTGGCATCTGTCGTAATGACATGTACAAGTTGGACACCAGCACAATGGTCTGGTCTTTAAATAACACCAGAGGAAATTCTCCACCTGCTCCATATGGTCATTCTGCCTCCATTATCGGGACGAAGATGTTTGTTTTTGGGGGTGGATTGGAGGGTCAGTTCTACAACAGCATCAGAGTGTTTGACACAAATACCAACTGCTGGCTGAACACACCTTTTGCTCAGATTCGTCCAGAAAGACGCTGGTTTCAGTCAGACTTTACCCACAATGGAGAGCTTTACATATTTGGTGGTGACAACAATAACCAGGGTGTCAATGTTCTGTGGAAGTTCAGTCCAGTGACCTTCTCCTGGAAGAAGGTTGGGACCAAGGGGAAAGGACCAGGTCCAACGTATGGAATGTGCTGTTGCATGATGGGAGATCGTGTCTTCTACTTTGGAGGATGCAAACACGGAGCCAACACACCCACTGATGAGCTGTTCATCTTAGACATGAGTCCTAGTCTTAAGACACTGTGTAAGCTAGCAGTTATTAAGTACAATCTGGTGAAGTCTGAACTCCCACACAACATCAGGTGGGAACTGGTAGCCATGACAACCAACAACAACAGAATAAATAACATGGGTGTGCTCACTGCCAACCAGCTCACTAAAAGAAGTAGAAAACGAAAACATTGAGTCAACTAAACAAGACGCTGTGGCTTCCATGTGACCAGTCTATGACATCACTCATGTACTGTTATGACATCACTAATATGATACCAGTCATCTCCATAATTGGACAAGGTTTCAGGCTCTGATGACTTCATTTTTTTTTTACTTTCGAAAACACAGTATACTCTCTTTTTTTCCCTCCAAAGAATAAATATATTAACACAACGCCTGCCGCCATAGCCGATCGTTTTATTTTGAAGGCTAGGAAGAGCCACGGAAACTGCGTGTTTGTGCACGTGTGTGTAACACAGGAAGGAGATACTTGTGTTTACAAATGTTCGCGAAACTAAAATCCTAACCGGGGCCGACCATCACGATTGAGTGATGGTGTGAAAAAGAGCCGCTCTCACCCCTTTAGGCGTTATTTGCACATCATTAAGAAATACAGTCGTTTTTATGTTACAGCACAAAATAGGAGTCAATGGAGTATATACGCTCCGTTTTGCTTCCGTTCGCGTTGAGTCATGACGTATGCACCAGCGTCTTTCACAAGCATCCGCAGCAAGCGTCTGTTTACCTTGGTAACCCTGGCAACGTTAACCCGACTACAGCCGGCTAAGGCTAGGGCTCCAGCAAAAGGACGGTGTCGTGCCGGTATCTGACGGCGTAAAAAAATGAACCGGGGCGAATTTGAGCGTCCGACGCTGACGTCGGCAGTGGAACACCCTTCATTAATTAAAACGGGATCGGCACTAAATCGGTTAAAACGGGAGCGTTGACGCGACGCTCGACGCGCCCGGTGGAGCCGGGGGCTTAGGCGGCAGAACATGTGAGAAGTGAGGGGTGCTAACATGACACATGCATATCTCCTTGGATAGGCCACTGTGTCCGTGACGTCAGTTACTTTATGTCAGGGATGTCAAAGATACGGCCCACGGGCCGGATCCGGCCCGCGAGATGATTCAATCCGGCCCCAGCCTTGTAGAGCAGACATTTCTGAGCATTTAGGGAAAAAAAGTAAGTCTCTAGCCCATTCCTGTCAAGAGTTATGATTTTTTTAAAGAATTAACCAACTAATGGTCACTGCAGTAGCTTTCTCTTCCCTCACTCACCCACCAGGTGCTGACAATCGACTTGATTGATTGGAATGTTAAGTGATCAGCATTCAGCACTCTCTCTCTCTCTCTCTGAAGATGACAGCATTGCTAGGAATGGGGGGAGGGTGGGTCAGGCTATGAATATATCTGAACATACCTTCAATATCCAAACTGTACTCAAAGATTACACATATTAGGCATGGAAATTAATGTTGTTAAGAAAAAAACTTATTTTTCAAAACTTTGAAAAAAATGATAAAAGTTTTATTATTCACTGATATTTTCTGAATATTCCATTATTGTTCATTACTCAAAATAAAATACAATACAAATAATTATTGTCCTGCATCAAACAAAATCTTTTGTAGCCATTTACAAATTATAACAGGGACTGTATTAGGAATTGAATTATTCTATTATAAAAAGATTCATTTTTATTGGCAATTAAACAAATAGCATTTTTTGTAGCAAATTTCTTGTAGGCTGCAACTGTAATACCAATAATGAAAGTAGCTATTTTACTTAATAAGGAACACAATTTATAAAATGATACATGATAAAATGAGCTATACTGCTAGCTATAGCCGTAACTGAGACAGGAAACAGGAAGAAAAACAGAGCAAACATGTGTGCGTGCCATCCGATCCGCGACACCGCTGCGGCCCTCATCAAGACACCTTTCGTCCAATGCGGCCCTCACCCCAAAATGAGTTCGACACCCCTGCTTTATGTGTATGAGCACTGATCTCCACACAAACTAATACCTTCCGCACTATAAAAGATAATTTGCGGCGCTCAAAAAGAAACTTTCATAAAACATTTTAGCTCGAGGCCCACAAGAGAAATGTGATGTCTCCCCAGGGCCTAAACTAGTGAAAGTAACAGATTTACAAGCCCACCGTACATCACGGTGCAAGGCGTCGTGAGCTTATACTGTCACTGTACATCGACTATTTTCACAACTTCTAAATACATGTATTTATCCCACCAGCCTGTATATGTATGCATCCTATTAACTCAGAGCCCAGTAGTTGTTCAATTGATCCTTTGTCAAGTCCCGCCCGTGGTTGTGCCCCTCTTCGCACTCATCGGTTGCTGTTTCTTGGTTGGACGAATTTCCTCTTTCTCTTCATCCACTACCACTGAAATAACATGTTTTTCAGTTGCTTCGTACTGATATTCACTGGGTTCACTTCTTATTTTAAACTTGGCGTCGGTAAAAAGGAACATCTCAGGTGCAGTATAATGACTGGGCATGATGTTTCCTTTCCTCCAAAAATGATGTTTTAGCAAATAAACTAAACATATAAAACAACTATAAGGCAGAACCAGGGCAGAACAAGGCAGAAAGAGCCTGCTGGTTGGTCAGTCAGGGACCAACCAGAGACACAAAGAGTCTGCTTTGTTCCCTATGGAGACACAAAGGGTCTGCTTTGTTCCCTATGGAGACACAAAGAGCCTGCTGTGTTCCCTATGGAGACACAAAGAGTCTGCTTTGTTCCCTTTGTTAGGGAACGGAGGGTTGAAATTATGTTTCCTCTTGCTGGAACCACCGGCCAAACTTTGAACAAAATAACAATTATTCTACATTATCTATTTGTGAAGGCTTCTTGTAAATTAAGTAATGCATATGTTTAAAAAAATGTTTCAAGAGTTAAATACCAACTCCATCATTAAGCTGGGGACCCCCTGGAACCCCCTCAAGGACTGCCGGTGGTCCCCTGGACTGCTGAGTAATCATTGAGCTGGAGAGCTGCTCTGCTCTCGCCCTAGTCCCGCCCAGTGAGGACAGCAGGACCATAGGGAACCCACCAATCAAGAGAAGGCTGACAGAATGATGGGGAAGAAAAGAGTGTTGATACAAATTATGAATCAGCCAATGAGAACCAGCGTTAGGCCTGTTGCTATGTTTATTGTTTGTGTTACGTTAGATTTCACACAAGAGTATATAAGATGATGGAGCTGTTGGGACGGACAGACAGACAGACAGACGAACCGACGGGTGGGCCAGACATATAGAGTGATGTTGTGGTGGACCGTTTCCAAAGCAGGAGGACCAAAGCGATCCCTTCATGCTGCTATAGCAGTGAGGAACAAACTGTATTCCTTTGGAGGCCACCGTGATGGAGAGACCTACAACAACATAGACCAGATGGATGTCCATGTCTTCAACACAGTGTCTTTATGCTGGAAAACGTTGCCTCCAGTGAAATCTGGGAGAGGAGGAAGTCACCCTGAGGTTCCCCCCTGGTGCTGGGGACACACAGCTGTGTTGTTAGAAGATACAGTTTACATCTGGGGAGGGTACTTTGGAGGGAAGTACTACAATGTTCTTTATGCGTTTGATGTCGATGCCCACAGATGGTTCAAACCCAGGATTTCTGGGACCGTTCCAGAGGAGAGGTACGCCCACTCAGCCTGTGTGTTGGAGAAGATCATGTTTATCTATGGGGGATACAACAACCACTCTGGCATCTGTCGTAATGACATGTACAAGTTGGACACCAGCACAATGGTCTGGTCTTTAAATAACACCAGAGGAAATTCTCCACCTGCTCCATATGGTCAATCTGCCTCCATTATCGGGACAAAGATGTTTGTATTTGGGGGCTGGGGGGGTCAATACAACAACACCATCAGAGTGTTTGAAACAAAGACCAACTGCTGGCTGAATACACCTTCTGCTCAGATTCGTCCAAAAAAACACTGCTGTCATTCAGCCTTTACCCACAATGGAGAGCTGTACATATTTGGTGGCGACAACAATAAGCAGGCTTTCAATGATCTGTGGAAGTTCAGTCCAGAGACCTTCTCCTGGAAGAAGGTTGAGACCAAGGGGAAAGGACCATGTCCAACGTATGGAATGTGCTGTTGCATGATGGGAGATTGTGTCATCCTCTTTGGAGGACGCAAACACGGAGCCAACACACCCACTGATGAGCTGTTCATCTTAGACTTGAGTCCTAGTCTTAACACTTATGTTGCAATGATTTTTTCTCTTCAATGTCTCATGCCATGGTTACCATAGACTTCCATGTAATTGTACAATTGTGTAAAAAGTGCACGCCCATGCCTAGATGATGCACCATGTGTGTAGATGCTGTTCACAGCTTTCAAACAAAAAAATCCGCTTGGAAATCCGTTCAGGCATTCATGATTTATCAGCCATTATGTTTTCTTCAGATGTAAACAAACATGGCTGCCATGTTTGAAAGAATGGGTTGGTATGGGGGTTAAACATGCAATTTCGCGATCGCGATCATGCCTAACACATTTCTGGAGGTCCAAAAAACATTTTTGAAAAAAATAAAAATAAAAACAAAAATATATTTTTTTTTCAAAAACGGCCCAAACTCAGGAAACTCGGGGTTGGCACAGCGTTAGTATCAATACAAACTCGGGAAACTCGGGGTTGGCACCAGATGTGTTAAGATGCTGTGCAAGCTAGCAGTTATTCTGTACGGACTGGAGCAGTCTGGACTCCCACACAACGTCAGGTGGGAACTGGTAGCCATGACAACCAACAACAACAGAATAAATAACATGCGTGTGCTCACTGCCAACCAGCTCACTAAAAGAAGTAGAAAACTAAAACATTGAGTCAACTAAACCAGAAGCTGTGGCTTCCATGTGACCAGTCTATGACATCACTCATGTATTGTTATGACATCACTAATATGATACCAGTCATCTCCATAATTGGACAAGGTTTCAGCATCTAATGACTCATTTCTTTTTACTTTCGAAAATACAGAATACTCTCTTTTTTTCCCCAAAAAAACGTTAATTATATTAACACAACGCCTGCCACCATAGCTGGTCGTTTTATTTTGAAGAGCTAGGAAGAGCCCCGGAAGCTGCGTGTGTGTGCACGTGTGTGTAATCTGATGAATACAGGAAGAAGATCATTTTGTTTACAAATGTTCGCGAAACTAAAATCCTAACTGGGGCCGACCGTCACAATTGAGTGATGGTGTGAAAAAGAGCGTCTCTCACCCTTTTCGGCGTTATTTTTGCACTTTATTAAGGGATACAGTCGTTTTTATGTTACAGCACAGAATAGGAGTCAATGGAGCATAGACGCTCCGTTTTGCTTCCGTGTGCGTCATGACGTATGCACCAGTGTCCTTCAAAAGCACCCGCAGCAAGCGACTGTTTACCTTGGTAACCTTGGCAACGCTAACCCGACTACAGCCGGCTAAGGCTAGGGCTCCAGCAAAAGGACGGTGTCGTGCCGGTATCTGACGGCGTAAAAAAATGAACCGGGGCGAATTTGAGCGTCCGACGCTGACGTCGGCAGTGGAACACCCTTCATTAATTAAAACGGGATCGGCACTAAATCGGTTAAAACGGGAGCTTTGACGTTGACGCGACGCTCGACAGGCCCGGTGGAGCCGGGGGCTTAGGCGGCAGAACATGTGAGAAGTGAGGGGTGCTAACATGACACATGCATATCTCCTTGGATGGGCCACTGTGTTCGTGACGTCAGTTACTTTATGTGTATGAGCACTGATCTCCACACAAACTAATACCTTCCGCACTATAAAAGATAATTTGCGGCGCTCAAAAAGAAACTTTCATAAAACATTTTAGCTCGAGGCCCACAAGAGAAATGTGATGTCTCCCCAGGGCCTAAACTAGTGAAACTAACAGATTTACAAGCCCACCGTACATCACGGTGCAAGGCGTCGTGAGCTTATACTGTCACTGTACATCGACTATTTTCACAACTTCTAAATACATGTATTTATCCCACCAGCCTGTATATGTATGCATCCTACTAACTCAGAGCCCAGTAGTTGTTCAATTGATCCTTTGTCAAGTCCCGCCCGTGGTTGTGCCCCTCTTCGCACTCATCGGTTGCTGTTTCTTGGTTGGACGAATTTCCTCTTTCTCTTCATCCACTACCACTGAAATAACATGTTTTTCAGTTGCTTCGTACTGATATTCACTGGGTTCACTTCTTATTTTAAACTTGGTGTCGGTAAAAAGGAACATCTCAGGTGCAGTATAATGACTGGGCATGATGTTTCCTTTCCTCCAAAAATGATGTTTTAGCAAATAAACTAAACATATAAAACAACTATAAGGCAGAACCAGGGCAGAACAAGGCAGAAAGAGCCTGCTGGTTGGTCAGTCAGGGACCAACCAGAGACACAAAGAGTCTGCTTTGTTCCCTATGGAGACACAAAGGGTCTGCTTTGTTCCCTATGGAGACACAAAGAGCCTGCTGTGTTCCCTATGGAGACACAAAGAGTCTGCTTTGTTCCCTTTGTTAGGGAACGGAGGGTTGAAATTATGTTTCCTCTTGCTGGAACCACCGGCCAAACTTTGAACAAAATAACAATTATTCTACATTCTCTATTTGTGAAGGCTTCTTGTAAATTAAGTAATGCATATGTTTAAAAAAATGTTTCAAGAGTTAAATACCAACTCCATCATTAAGCTGGGGACCCCCTGGAACCCCCTCAAGGACTGCCGGTGGTCCCCTGGACTGCTGAGTAATCATTGAGCTGGAGAGCTGCTCTGCTCTCGCCCTAGTCCCGCCCAGTGAGGACAGCAGGACCATAGGGAACCCACCAATCAAGAGAAGGCTGACAGAATGATGGGGAAGAAAAGAGTGTTGATACAAATTATGAATCAGCCAATGAGAACCAGCATTAGGCCTGTTGCTATGTTTATTGTTTGTGTTACGTTAGATCACACAAGAGTATATAAGATGATGGAGCTGTTGGGACGGACAGACAGACAGACAGACGAACCGACGGGTGGGCCAGACATATAGAGTGATGTTGTGGTGGACCGTTTCCAAAGCAGGAGGACCAAAGCGATCCCTTCATGCTGCTATAGCAGTGAGGAACAAACTGTATTCCTTTGGAGGCCACCGTGATGGAGAGACCTACAACAACATAGACCAGATGGATGTCCATGTCTTCAACACAGTGTCTTTATGCTGGAAAACGTTGCCTCCAGTGAAATCTGGGAGAGGAGGAAGTCACCCTGAGGTTCCCCCCTGGTGCTGGGGACACACAGCTGTGTTGTTAGAAGATACAGTCTACATCTGGGGAGGGTACTTTGGAGGGAAGTACTACAATGTTCTTTATGCGTTTGAAGTCGACACCCACAGATGGTTCAAACCCAGGATTTCTGGGACCGTTCCAGAGGAGAGGTACGCCCACTCAGCCTGTGTGTTGGAGAAGATCATGTTTATCTATGGGGGATACAACAACCACTCTGGCATCTGTCGTAATGACATGTACAAGTTGGACACCAGCACAATGGTCTGGTCTTTAAATAACACCAGAGGAAATTCTCCACCTGCTCCATATGGTCAATCTGCCTCCATTATCGGGACAAAGATGTTTGTATTTGGGGGCTGGGGGGGTCAATACAACAACACCATCAGAGTGTTTGAAACAAAGACCAACTGCTGGCTGAATACACCTTCTGCTCAGATTCGTCCAAAAAAACACTGCTGTCATTCAGCCTTTACCCACAATGGAGAGCTGTACATATTTGGTTGCGACAACAATAAGCAGGCTTTCAATGATCTGTGGAAGTTCAGTCCAGAGACCTTCTCCTGGAAGAAGGTTGAGACCAAGGGGAAAGGACCATGTCCAACGTATGGAATGTGCCGTTGCATGATGGGAGATTGTGTCATCCTCTTTGGAGGACGCAAACACGGAGCCAACACACCCACTGATGAGCTGTTCATCTTAGACTTGAGTCCTAGTCTTAAGATGCTGTGTAAGCTAGCAGTTATTCAGTACAATCTGGTGAAGTCTGAACTCCCACACGACGTCAGGTGGGAACTGGTAGCCATGACAACCAACAACAACAGAATGAATAGCATGCGTGTGCTCACTGCCAACCAGCTCACTAAAAGAAGTAGAAAACGAAAACATTGAGTCAACTAAACAAGACGCTGTGGCTTCCATGTGACCAGTCTATGACATCATGGATGTACTGTTATGACATCACTAATATGATTCAGTCATCTCCATAATTGGACAAGGTTTCAGGCTCTGATGACTTCATTTTTTTTACTTTCGAAAACACAGTATACTCTCTTTTTTTCCCTCCAAAAAGTTAAATATATGAACACAACGCCTGCCGCCATAGCCGGTTGTTTTATTTTGAAGAGCTAGGAAGAGCCACGGAAACTGCGTGTTTGTGCATGTGTGTGTAACACAGGAAGGAGATACTTGTGTTTACAAATGTTCGCGAAACTAAAATCCTAACCGGGGCCGACCATCACGATTGAGTGATGGTGTGAAAAAGAGCAGCTCTCACCCTTTTAGGCGTTATTTGCACTAAGAAATACTGTCGTTTTTATGTTACAGCACAGAATAGGAGTAAATGGAGCATAGATGCTCCGTTTTGCTTCGGTGCGCGTTGTGTAATGACGTATGCACCAGCGTCTTTCACAAGCATCCGCAGCAAGCCACTGTTTACCGTGGTAACCTTGGCAACCCGACTACGGCCGGCTTAGGCGGCAGAACATGGGAGAAGTGAGTGGTGCTAACATGACACATGCATATCTCCTTGGATGGGCCACTGTGTTCGTGACGTCAGTTACTTTATGTGTATGAGCACTGATCTCCACACAAACTAATGCCTTCCGCACTAAAAGATCATTTGCGGCGCTCAAAAAGAAACGTTCACAAAACATTTTAGCTCGAGGCCCACAAGAGAAATGTGATGTCTCCCCAGGGCCTAAACTAGTGAAACTAACAGATTTACAAGCCCACCGTACATCACGGTGCAAGGCGTTGTGAGCTTATACTGTCACTGTACATCGACTATTTTCACTACTTCTAAATGTTTTATACATGTATTTACCCCACCAGCCTGTATATGTATGCATCCTAATAACTCAGAGCCCAGTGGTTGTTCAATTGACCCTTTGTCAAGTCCCGCCCGTGGTTGTGCCCATCTTCGCACTCATCGGTTGCTGTTTCTTGGTAGGACGAATTTCCTCTCTCTCTCCATTCACTACCATTGAAATAACATGTTTTTCAGTTGCTTCGTACTGATATTCACTGGGTTCACTTCTTATTTTAAACTTGGCGTCAGTAAAAAGGAACATCTCAGGTGCAGTATAGAGACTTGGCATGATGTTTCCTTGTCCTCCAAAAATTATGTTTTAGCAAATATACCAAACATATAAAACAACTATAAGGCGGAACCAGGGCGGGACAAGGCAGAAAGAGCCTGCTGGTTGGTTAGTCAGGGACCAACCAGAGACAGAAAGAGTCTGCTTTGTTCCCTATGGAGACACAAAGAGTCTGCTTTCTTCCCTTTGGAGACACAAAGAGTCTGCTTTGTTCCCTATGTTAGGGAACGGAGGGTTGAAACTATGTTCCCTCTTGCTGGAACCACAGGCCAAACTTTGAACAAAATGACAATTCTTCTACATTCTCTAATTGTGAAGGCTTCTTGTAAATGAAGTAATGCAGATGTTTAATTTTTTTTTCAAGAGTTAAATACCAACTCCATCATTAAGCTGGGGACCCCTGGAACCCCCTCAAGGACCGCCGGTGGTCCCCTGGACCGCTGGTTGAAAACTATACATGAGTGCTCATTGAGCTGGAGAGCTGCTCTGCTCGCGCCCTAGTCCCGCCCAGTGAGGACAGCAGGACCATAGGGAACCCACCAATCAAGAGAAGGCTGACAGAATGATGGGGAACAAAAGAGTGTTGATACAAATTTTAAATCAGCCAATGAGAATCAGTGTTAGGCCTGTTGCTATGGTTATTGTTTGAGTTGCGTTTGATTTCACACTAGAGTATATAAGATGATGGAGCTGTTGGGACGGACAGACTGACGGACCGACGGGTGGGTCAGACATATAGGGTGATGTTGTGGTGGACCTTTTCCAAAGCAGGAGGACCAAAGCGAGCCCTTCATGCTGCTATAGCAGTGAGGAACAAACTGTATTCCTTTGGAGGCTACCGTCATGGAGAGACCTACAACAACAAAGACCAGATGGATGTCCATGTCTTCAACACAGTGTCTTCATGCTGGAACAAGTTGCCTCCAGTGAAACCTGGGAGAGGAGGTCGTCACCCTGAGGTTCCCTCCTGGCGCTGGGGACACACAGCTGTGTTGTTAGAAGATACAGTTTACATCTGGGGAGGGTACTTTGGAGGGAAGAACTCCAATGTTCTTTATGCATTTGATGTTGACGCCCACAGATGGTTCAAACACAGGGTTTCTGGGGATGTTCCAAAGAGGAGGTACTACCACTCGGCCTGTGTGTTGGAGAAGATCATGTTTATCTATGGGGGATACAACGACCACTCAGGCATCTGTCGTAATGACATGTACAAGTTGGACACCAGCACAATGGTCTGGTCTTTAATTAACACCAGAGGAACTCCTCCAGCTGCTCCATATGGTCACTCTGCCTCCATTATCGGGACGAAGATGTTTGTTTTTGGGGGTGGATTGGAGGGTCAGTACTACAACAGCATCAGAGTGTTTGACACAAATACCAACTGCTGGCTGAACACACCTTTTGCTCAGATTCGTCCAG
Organism: Nannobrachium achirus; assembly: GCF_963921795.1. NCBI lineage: Eukaryota > Metazoa > Chordata > Actinopteri > Myctophiformes > Myctophidae > Nannobrachium > Nannobrachium achirus. Next base: position 9,281,776 of record NC_137825.1, on the reverse strand, counting down.
AAAGACGCTGGTTTCAGTCAGACTTTACCCACAATGGAGAGCTGTACATATTTGGTGGCGACAACAATAACCAGGCTTTCAATGATCTGTGGAAGTTCAGTCCAAAGACCTTCTCCTGGAAGAAGGTTGGGACCAAGGGGAAAGGACCATGTCCAACGTATGGAATGTGCTGTTGCATGATGGGAGATCGCGTCTTCTACTTTGGAGGACGCAAACACGGAGCCAACACACCCACTGATGAGCTGTTCATCTTAGACTTGAGTCCTAGTCTTAAGACGCTGTGTAAGCTAGCAGTTATTCAGTACGGACTGGAGCAGTCTGGACTCCCACACGACATCAGGTGGGAACTGGTAGCCATGACAACCAACAACAACAGAATGAATAACATGCGTGTGCTCACTGCCAAACAGCTCACTAAAAGAAGTAGAAAACGAAAACATTGAGTCAACTAAACAAGAAGCTGTGGCTTCCATGTGACCAGTCTATGACATCACTCATGTACTGTTATGACATCACTAATATGATACCAGTCATCTCCATAATTGGACAAGGTTTCAGGCTATAATGACTTCATTTTTTTTACTTTCGGAAAACACAGTATACTCTCCCCCCCCCCCCCCCCCCAAAAAAAAATATATATATTAACCGATTTAGTGCCAATCGCGAGATGTCTCGCGAAAAGTACTCGAGTATAAGTAGTGCCGATCGCGAGATATCTCACGAAAAGTAATCTATTACTGTAACGGCGAGTACAATACCGAGTAGAATGGAGGAACCTCCGGAGACGAAATCCGTCGCTGATTTGTCATCATCACGGCTCCACGAGCACAAAATAGTCATCCCATAACATTGAGGTGGACGGGGGATCTCATCTTTAATGTCCATTATCTCAAAACTACACTTTAGAAGCGAAGATGGAGGCAGATGCTCGCTTATATAACACATGTATAAATACTCTGATGCAATCCAGCATGGCACCACATAACAACGATCGGTTCCGGCGCAGGATGCGATGACGTCAGACCGGAAGTAATCAGCGCGTGGACTTCTGGCCTTCAAAATAAGATAACGGGAGTGAATGGGGCCGGGGGGGGGGGACTTAACACAACGCCTGCCGCCATAGCAGATCGTTTTATTTTGAAGGCTAGGAAGAGCCCCGGAAACTGCGTGTTTGTGCATGTGTGTGTAATACAGGAAGGAGATAATTGTGTTTACAAATGTTCGCTAAACTAAAATCCTAACCGGGGCCGACCATCACGATTGAGTGATGGTGTGAAAAAGAGCAGCTCTCACCCTTTTAGGCGTTATTTGCACCTTATTAAGAAATACAGTTGTTTTTATGTTACAGCACAGAATAGGAGTAAATGGAGCATAGACGCTCCGTTTTGCTTCCGTGCGCGTTGTGTAATGATGTCTGCACTAGCGTCTTTCACAAGCATCCGCAGCAAGCGACTGTTTACCGTGGTAACCTTGGCAACGCTAACCCGACTAGAGCCGGCTTAGGCGGCGGAACATGTGAGAAGTGAGTGGTGCTAACATGACACATGCATATCTCCTTGGATAGGCCACTGTGTCTGTGACGTCAGTTACTTTATGTGTATGAGCACTGATCTCTACACAAACTAATACCCTCCGCACTAAAAGATAATTTGCGGCGCTCAAAGAGAAACTTTGACAAAACATTTTAGCTCGAGGCCCACAAGAGAAATGTGATGTCTCCCCAGGGCCTAAACTAGTGAAACTAACAGATTTACAAGCCCACAGCGCATCACGGTGCAAGGCGTCGTGAGCTTATACTGTAACTGTACATCGACTATTTTCACTACTTCTAAATGTTTTATTCTATTCATGTATTTACTCCACCAGCCTGTATGCATGCATCCTACTAACTCAGAGCCCCACTCATAAGTTGCTGTTTCTTGGTTGGACGAATTTCCTCTCTCTCTCCATCCACTACCACTGAAATAACATGTTTTTCAGTTGCTTCGTACTGATATTCACTGGGTTCACTTCTTATTTTAAACTTGGCGTCAGTAAAAAGGAACATCTCAGGTGCAGTATAGTGACTGGGCATGATGTTTCCTTGTCCTCCAAAAATGATGTTTTAGCAAATAAACCAAACATATAAAACAACCATAAGGCGGAACCAGGGCATGGAAAACAGACTGAACACAAAAAATAACTCAGGATTGTGTTGATCGTGTCCCAAACAACAATAAAATAAGATAGTGTTGTCCCAGAGGTGAAGTGGGCCTTTAATTAACACCAGAGAAACTCCTCCACATGCTCCAAATGGTCACTCCTGGTGCCTCCATTATCGGGACAAAGATGTTTGTTTTTGGGGGTGTTTTGCATGGTCAGTACTACAACACTATCAGAGTGTTTGACACAAAGACCAACTGCTGGCTGAACACACCTTTTGCTCAGATTCGTCCAGAAAGACGCTGGTTTCAGTCAGACTTTACCCACAATGGAGAGATGTACATATTTGGTGGCGACAACAATAACCAGGCTTTCAATGATCTGTGGAAGTTCAGTCCAGAGACTTTCTCCTGGAAGAAGGTTGGGACCAAGGGGAAAGGACCAGGTCCAATGTATGGAATGTGCTGTTGCATGATGGGAGATTGTGTCATCCTCTTTGGAGGTTGCAAACACGGAGCCAACAAACCCACTGATGAGCTGTTCATCTTAGACATGAGTCCTAGTCTTAAGACGCTGTGTAAGCTAGCAGTTATATAGGGCGCGTTCGGAAATGCGCACTCAACGCACTGGTGTGCCATGTTGTCGTTCGTTTATTCGGTGCACTTGGTGCGTTGTCGTTCGGAAATCCAGTGCGCGGCGCACTGGTGTGTTGAGTGCACGCACTCACCAACCCTACTCAGAAGATGGGGTTAGGCGGTGTGGTGCGGTGGTTCGGTGTTCTGATTGGTTGGTTTTCATAGCCATGTCTCGAACGCTTCTCAGCTGTGAAGAATGGAGGAAATTACCGCAAAATGCAGCATTTGCAGCTTAATTGGTCGTTTGGCCTTGATAGTTTCACACACATTAACGTGTAAACTAACAGCAGGTATGCCAATGCTATGAATTACATCTCCTTTCAATGTCAATGTTACGTTAGCATACTTAGCAACTGCTGCTTTTCAGAAAGTTTGCCTTCAGAGTTCAGAGTGAAAAAGCACACAGCTCTCTGTTAAAACTGGTCGTTCGTAAATAAGCCACACTGAACGCACTCTCCAACGTCACGCCCACTGCACTCACTACACCGAGCACACACTCTGTGCGGGTTTCCGAACGCACCCTAAGTACAATCTGGTGAAGTCTGAACTCCCACACAACATCAGGTGGGAACTGGTAGCCATGACAACCAACAACAACAGAATGAATAACATGGGTGTGCTCACTGCCAACCAGCTCACTAAAAGAAGTAGAAAACGAAAACATTGAGTCAACTAAACAAGACGCTGTGGCTTCCATGTGACCAGTCTATGACATCACTCATGTATTGTTATGACATCACTAATATGATACCAGTCATCTCCATAATTGGACAAGGTTTCAGGCTCTGATGACTTCATTTTTTTTACTTTCGAAAACACAGTATACTCTCTTTCCCCCCCCCCAAAAAAAAATATATATTAACACATCACTGCTATGCTGATGACACTCAACTGTTTTTGTCCTTCCCCCCTTCTGCCACCCAGGTGGAAGAACGCATTGCTGCATGTCTGGCCGACATCTCACAGTGGATGTCAGCCCACCACCTTAAGCTGAACCCGGACAAGACGGAGCTACTCTTCTTCCCAGCTAAGTCTTGCCCCATGCAAGATCTCACTATCTCCATAGATAATGCATTTGTGACTTCAGTTCCTACTGCTAGAAACCTTGGTGTGGTCCTGGACAGCCAGCTATCATTCAAGGCACACATTGCATCAGTCACCCGGTCATGTAGGTTCACACTCTATAACATCCGTAAAATCAGACCCTTCCTCAGCCAGGAGGCAGCCCAGCTCCTCATTCAGACATCTGTCATATGAAAGCTTGACTATTGTAACTCTCTCCTCACTGGTCTCCCGGCATGTGCACTTAAACCTCTCCAACTGATCCAAAATGCCGCGGCACGACTGGTCTTCAACCAGCCTAAGTTCTCACATGTCTCTCCCCTTCTCCGCAGCCTCCACTGGCTCCCGGTTGCGGCCCGCACTGAATACAAAACACTGATGCTGACCTTCAAAGCAGCCAAAGGTATGGCTCCTCCATACCTCCAGAAGCTGATCAACCCCTACACCCCCACCCGGTCACTTAGATCAGCCAACACAGGGATGCTGACAGAACCCTCGCTAAAAACTCCAGGGCAAAAATCCACTCGTCCGAGACAGTTTGCCCTCCTGGCCCCCAAGTTGTGGAATAAACTCCCTGTCGCACTTAGAACAACGGACTCACTCGCTAGCTTTCGCCGTGGACTGAAGACTCACCTTTTCAGACTCCACCTAAACCCTTAGCACTACAGAAAAATCAATGAATACATGAAGCTAGTTAGCATTTGTTTTGTTTTTTATGTTTTTTAGAACTTTGATTATATGGTGTTTTTCTAGATAGATATCCTTTTGCATTTGTTATATTGTTGATGATGTACTGACATATTATCTTGTTTATTATTGTGATGTTATCTGCTGATTGTAAGTCGCTTTGGATTAAAAGCGTCTGCTAAATGCCTAAACTGTAAACTGTAAACGCCTGCCGCCATAGCCGATCGTTTTATTTTGAAGGCTAGGAAGAGCCCCGGAAACTGCGTGTTTGTGCATGTGTGTGTAATACAGGAAGGAGATAATTGTGTTTACAAATGTTCGCGAAACTAAAATCCTAACCGGGGCCGACCATCACGATTGAGTGATGGTGTGAAAAAGAGCAGCTCTCACCCTTTTAGGCGTTATTTGCACCGTATTAAGAAATACAGTCGTTTTTATGTTACAGCACAGAATAGGAGTAAATGGAGCATGAACGCTCCGTTTTGCTTCCGTGCGCGTTGTGTAATGACGTATGCACCAGCGTCTTTCACAAGCATCCGCAGCAAGCACCTGTTTACCTTGGTAACCCTGGCAACGCTAACCCGACTACAGCCGGCTAAGGCTAGGGCTCCACCAAAAGGACGGTGTCGTGCCGGCTTCTGATGGCATCAAGAAATGAACCGGGGTGAATTTGAGCGACCGCCGCTGACGTCGGCAGTGGAACACCCTTCATTAATTAAAACGGGATCAGCACTAAATCGGTTAAAACGGGAGCGTTGACGTTGACGCGACGCTCGACGCGCCCGGTGGAGCCGGGGGCTTAGGCGGCAGAACATGTGAGAAGTGAGTGGTGCTAACATGACACATGCATATCTCCTTGGATGGGCCACTGTGTTTGTGACGTCAGTTACTTAATGTGTATGAGCACTGATCTCCACACGAACTAATACATTCCGCAGTAAAAGAGAATTTGCGGCGCTCAAAAAGAAACTTTCACAAAACATTTTAGCTCGAGCCCCACAAGAGAAATGTGATGTCTCCCCAGGGCCTAAACTAGTGAAACTAACAGATTTACAAGCCCACCGTACATCACGGTGCAAGGCGTCTTGAGCTTACACTGTCACTGTACATCGACTATTTTCACTACTTCTAAATGTTTTATTCTATTCATGTATTTACTCCACCAGCCTGTATGCATGCATCCTACTAACTCAGAGCCCCACTCATAAGTTGCTGTTTCTTGGTTGGACAACATTCCTGTCTCTCCATCCACTACCACTGAAATAACATGTTTTTCAGTTGCTTCGTACTGATATTCACTGTGTTCACTTCTTATTTTAAACTTGGCGTCAGTAAAAAGGAACATCTCAGGTGCAGTATAGTGACTGGGCATGATGTTTCCTTGTCCTCCAAAAAATGATGTTTTAGCAAATAAACCAAACATATAAAACAACCATAAGGCGGAACCAGGGCAGAACAAGGGACCAACCAGAGACACAAAGAGCCTGCTATGTTCCCTTTGGAGACGAAAAGAGTCTGCTTTGTTCCCTATGGAGACACAAAGAGTCTGCTGTGTTCCCTTTGTTAGGCCGGCTACAGACCTAAAGGCACAAAAACGAGTGCGTGTCGTGTGGGGGAGGCGGGGGGCAGGCACAGCGCAATGCATTCCGGATGGGAGTCGAGTGGTTTGAAGTCGAGTGCGAGTCGTGTGGTGTTGTGCGGTTGCATCCAACTTGCTCACGACTCGCACAGAGACAGTTGTAGGCGAGCACTGGGGAGCAGACAAGCTGCACTTGATGAGACAGAAGGCAGGGTTAAGCTGCCAACCAATAGGAGAGAACCGCCGTTCTACGGCGAAACTGGGCGGAGCACACTTGTAGTCCACTACACTACAGTGTGTTGAGCCTTCGGTCTGCAGTGATCAATTCAGTGTTGGACCCAGAGCTTCGAAATCTCTTCCTGGTCCGTCGGCAGGGCAAGGCATGCATTGGAGGAAGGTGTAGTAGCTTACACGGATAATGGAACAAAACTATGGAACAAAACCGCAGAGGAATATTTGGGAAATAAAGGAATGAGGAAGCCCCTGTCTGTTGGACCACAGATCGCCGTTTTTTATATAAAAAAGCCGATTTAAATATGAATACACTGTGTTGGCTAAAAGGCCATTGACCCATGACTACAACACCTTATTTGTTATGTAAAATAGCTACTGATCAAGTAGCCTAATGATGAATGAACAACGCGAAGTGTATTTTTTCTGACATGCAACAGGGGATGCGTGCAGGTGCGTCACAAGAGGGGGAAGAGGGACTGAGTTACTAAGGCCCAAGGTGGAAGGGCCTTAATTATTTTATACTTTAGCTATCGAAAAATAGCAGATTATATAAACTCGAGAGTGCCGCGCTGCGAGCTTGTATATCTGCTATTTTTGAAATCCCCAGATGAAGAACATTCATGTGGGCCCGCAGTGAATCCTTGTACCCAGGGCCCAGAATTTGTGCGACGACACCCTTGGCTGTATTTGCGACTCGCTGCGGCTAAAACCTTTCGGAATCGAGACGTTTTAACGCCAGAGATATCATTTATAAGCAATCGACATGATAAGAAACATGTAGGCCTAGCCTACATTTGAAGCAGTTTATATTCTGGTTGTTGTGAAATAAGAGAAATAGACAGAGTAGGATACTGTCTACCTCATTCGTCGCTATAGGCTGTTTAAACACCATCATCACAGATCAAATAAATACATTAACACGCCGTTTAGGCGTCAAATTCACTGGTAGTTATATTTATTAGTTGTCTTTCTTACCTTATGTAGGCCTACACAACTGTCCAGTCCAGTGATAAGTTGCTTTATATCAGATGAAGTAGCCTATTCCTTGGTGGTGCTTCATATAAACACATACAATGTTTGTGTTGGTAATGGTATAAATGAGTAGCCTACACATATTTTCTCAGTTCATATGACTTGATGAAAGTAACTCATATTCCGCCCAGGTCAATAACACTAATCATTATAATGGCATGAATCGATCTAAACAAATAAAGTCTGTGCTGATAATGATGATGGTAGTATGCTTATGGCTTATGTTAGGCAGGCCACTTAATAGATATATATAGATAGATAGATATCTTTATTATCCCAAGGGGGTAATCAGTAGCTATTTAACATAACAAATAAGGTGTTGATGTTATAGTCATGAGCCATTTAGCCAATACAGTGTATTCATATTTAAATCTTTCCGAGTCAGTGTAAAACGGCTCTGAATCCAGCAGAGAACTTCTGTATTCTCTGCTGCTTTGTTTTAATAATAGGCCTACATATTTTTCTAATTTCATGCCAGGTCTTGTTGACGGATTTGGAAGAGATTTCGACGCTCTGGGTCCAAAACGCGACATGCAGTGTGCCTGTGTGTGACATTCTCCTCCATCGTGCTGACAGTGTTGTTGAATGACTGAGTGAGGGCTGTCGGACTTCAAAGCAGTAACGTGGAGGGAAAGGTGGGGGCGGAGCTACCGGGAGTCATGTATCGCTAAATGACTACAAGCTCGAAATCCACTTCCACTTCCGCCTCTCGCAGTACGGCCCACATCCGCAAAGCATTGTGGGAAATGTATTCTTTTTTGGAACCGACTTTGACTGAACACTCGACTCGCACTAAACACAGTGAGTTTCAGTGTGAGCGCGGCCTTAGGGAACGGAGGGTTGAAACTATGTCTCCTCTTGCTGGAACCACAGGCCAAACTTTGAACAATATAATAATTCTTCTACATTCTCTAATTGTGAAGGCTTCTTGTAAATTAAGTAATACAGATGTTTTTTTGTTCAAGAGTTAAATACCAACTCCATCATTAAGCTGGGGACCCCCTGGAACCCCCTCAAGGACCGCCGGTGGTCCCCTGGACCGCTAGTTGAAAACCACTCAAGTGCTCATTGAGCTGGAGAGCTGTTATGAGGGCGGGACCATAGGGAACCCACCAATCAGAAGGCTGACAGAATGATAGGGGAAAAAAAGAGTGTCAATACAAATTATAAATCAGCCAATGAGAATGTGTTTTAGGCCTGTTGCTATGGTTATTGTTTGTGTTGTGTTTGATTTCACACTAGAGTATATAAGATGATGGAGCTGTTAAGACGGACAGACTAACAAACTAACAGACGGACGGACGGACGGGCTGACAGACAGACAGACTGACAGTGACAGGGTGATGTTGTGTTGGACCGTTTCCAAAGCAGGAGGACCAAGGCAAGCCCTTCATGCTGCTATAGCAGTGAGGAACAAACTGTATTCCTTTGGAGGCTACCGTGATGGAGAGACCTACAACAACATAGACCAGATGGATGTCCATGTCTTCAACACAGTGTCTTTATGCTGGAACATGTTGCCTCCAGTAAAACCCGGGAGACGTCACCCTGAGGTTCCCTCCAGGCGCTGGGGACACACAGCTGTGTTGTTAGAAGATACAGTTTACATCTGGGGAGGGTACTTTGGAGGGAAGTTCTACAATGTTCTTTATGCATTTGATGTTGACGCCCACAGATGGTTCAAACCCAGGGTTTCTGGGACCGTTCCAGAGGAGAGGTGCGTCCACTCAGCCTGTGTGTTTGAGAAGATCATGTTTATCTATGGGGGATACAACAACCACTCTGGCATCTGTAGTAATGACATGTACAAGTTGGACACCAGCACAATGGTCTGGTCTTTAATTAACACCAGAGGAACTCCTCCACCTGCTCCTCCATATGGTCACTCTGCCTCCATTATCGGGACAAAGATGTTTGTATTTGGGGGCTGGGGGGGTCAATACAACCACACCATCAGAGTGTTTGACACAAAGACCAACTGCTGGCTGAACACACCTTTTGCTCAGATTCGTCCAGAAAGACGCTGGTTTCAGTCAGACTTTACCCACAATGGAGAGCTGTACATATTTGGTGGCGACAACAATAACCAGGCTGTCAATGATCTGTGGAAGTTCAGTCCAACGACCTTCTCCTGGAAGAAGGTTGAGACCAAGGGGAAAGGACCATGTCCAATGTATGGAATGTGCTGTTGCATGATGGGAGATCGTGTCTTCCACTTTGGAGGACGCAAACACGGAGCCAACACACCCACTGATGAGCTGTTCATCTTAGACTTGAGTCCTAGTCTCAAGACACTGTGTAAGCTAGCAGTTATTAAGTACAATCTGGTGAAGTCTGAACTCCCACACGACGTCAGGTGGGAACTGGTAGCCATGACAACCAACAACAACAGAATGAATAGCATGCGTGTGCTCACTGCCAACCAGCTCACTAAAAGAAGTAGAAAACGAAAACATTGAGTCAACTAAACAAGACGCTGTGGCTTCCATGTGACCAGTCTATGACATCACTCATGTATTGTTATGACATCACTAATATGATTCAGTCATTCTCCATAATTGGACAAGGTTTCAGGCTCTGATTTTTTTTACTTTCGAAAACACAGTATACTCTCTTTTTTCCCACAAAAAAGTTAAATATATTAACACAACGCCTGCCGCCATAGCCAATCGTTTTATTTTGAAGAGCTAGGAAGAGCCCTGGAAACTGCATGTTTGTGCATGTGTGTGTAACACAGGAAGGAGATACTTGTGTTTACAAATGTTCACGAAACTAAAATCCTAACCGGGGCCGACCATCACGATTGAGTGATGGTGTGAAAAAGAGCAGCTCTCACCCTTTTAGGCGTTATTTGCACTAAGAAATACTGTCGTTTTTAAGTTACAGCACAGAATAGGAGTCAATGGAGCATAGACGCTCCGTTTTGCTTCCGTGCGCGTTGTGTAATGACGTATGCACCAGCGTCTTTCACAAGCATCCGCAGCAAGCGTCTGTTTACCTTGGTAACCCTGGCAACGCTAAACCGACTACAGCCGGCTAAGGCTAGGGCTCCAGCAAAAGGACGGTGTCGTGCCGGTATCTGACGGCGTAAAAAAATGAACCGGGGCGAATTTGAGCGTCCGACGCTGACGTCGGCAGTGGAACACCCTTCATTAATTAAAACGGGATCGGCACTAAATCGGTTAAAACGGGAGCGTTGACGTTGACGCGACGCTCGACGCGCCCGGTGGAGCCGGGGGCTTAGGCGGCAGAACATGTGAGAAGTGAGGGGTGCTAACATGACACATGCATATCTCCTTGGATGGGCCACTTTGTCCGTGACGTCAGTTACTTTATGTGTATGAGCACTGATCTCCACACAAACTAATACCTTCCGCACTATAAAAGATAATTTGCGGCGCTCAAAAAGAAACTTTCATTAAACATTTTAGCTCGAGGCCCACAAGAGAAATGTGATGTCTCCCCAGGGCCTAAACTAGTGAAACTAACAGATTTACAAGCCCACCGTACATCACGGTGCAAGGCGTCGTGAGCTTATACTGTCACTGTACATCGACTATTTTCACAACTTCTAAATACATGTATTTATCCCACCAGCCTGTATATGTATGCATCCTACTAACTCAGAGCCCAGTAGTTGTTCAATTGATCCTTTCCTCCAAAAATGATGTTTTAGCAAATAAACTAAACATATAAAACAACTATAAGGCAGAACCAGGGCAGAACAAGGCAGAAAGAGCCTGCTGGTTGGTCAGTCAGGGACCAACCAGAGACACAAAGAGTCTGCTTTGTTCCCTATGGAGACACAAAGGGTCTGCTTTGTTCCCTATGGAGACACAAAGAGCCTGCTGTGTTCCCTATGGAGACACAAAGAGTCTGCTTTGTTCCCTTTGTTAGGGAACGGAGGGTTGAAATTATGTTTCCTCTTGCTGGAACCACCGGCCAAACTTTGAACAAAATTACAATTATTCTACATTCTCTATTTGTGAAGGCTTCTTGTAAATTAAGTAATGCATATGTTTAAAAAAATGTTTCAAGAGTTAAATACCAACTCCATCATTAAGCTGGGGACCCCCTGGAACCCCCTCAAGGACTGCCGGTGGTCCCCTGGACTGCTGAGTAATCATTGAGCTGGAGAGCTGCTCTGCTCTCGCCCTTGTCCCGCCCAGTGAGGACAGTAGGACCATAGGGAACCCACCAATCAAGAGAAGGCTGACAGAATGATGGGGAAGAAAAGAGTGTTGATACAAATTATGAATCAGCCAATGAGAACCAGCGTTAGGCCTGTTGCTATGTTTATTGTTTGTGTTACGTTAGATTTCACACAAGAGTATATAAGATGATGGAGCTGTTGGGACGGACAGACAGACAGACAGACAGACAGACGAACCGACGGGTGGGCCAGACATATAGAGTGATGTTGTGGTGGACCGTTTCCAAAGCAGGAGGACCAAAGCGATCCCTTCATGCTGCTATAGCAGTGAGGAACAAACTGTATTCCTTTGGAGGCCACCGTGATGGAGAGACCTACAACAACATAGACCAGATGGATGTCCATGTCTTCAACACAGTGTCTTTATGCTGGAAAACGTTGCCTCCAGTGAAATCTGGGAGAGGAGGAAGTCACCCTGAGGTTCCCCCCTGGTGCTGGGGACACACAGCTGTGTTGTTAGAAGATACAGTTTACATCTGGGGAGGGTACTGTGGAGGGAAGTTCTACAATGTTCTTTATGCATTTGAAGTCGACACCCACAGATGGTTCAAACCCAGGATTTCTGGGACCGTTCCAGAGGAGAGGTACGCCCACTCAGCCTGTGTGTTGGAGAAGATCATGTTTATCTATGGGGGATACAACAACCACTCTGGCATCTGTCGTAATGACATGTACAAGTTGGACACCAGCACAATGGTCTGGTCTTTAAATAACACCAGAGGAAATTCTCCACCTGCTCCATATGGTCAATGTGCCTCCATTATCGGGACAAAGATGTTTGTATTTGGGGGCTGGGGGGGTCAATACAACAACACCATCAGAGTGTTTGAAACAAAGACCAACTGCTGGCTGAATACACCTTCTGCTCAGATTCGTCCAAAAAAACACTGCTTTCATTCAGCCTTTACCCACAATGGAGAGCTGTACATATTTGGTTGCGACAACAATAAGCAGGCTTTCAATGATCTGTGGAAGTTCAGTCCAGAGACCTTCTCCTGGAAGAAGGTTGAGACCAAGGGGAAAGGACCATGTCCAACGTATGGAATGTGCCGTTGCATGATGGGAGATTGTGTCATCCTCTTTGGAGGACGCAAACACGGAGCCAACACACCCACTGATGAGCTGTTCATCTTAGACTTGAGTCCTAGTCTTAAGATGCTGTGTAAGCTAGCAGTTATTAAGTACAATCTGGTGAAGTCTGAACTCCCACACGACGTCAGGTGGGAACTGGTAGCTATGACAACCAACAACAACAGAATGAATAACATGCGTGTGCTCACTGCCAACCAGCTCACTAAAAGAAGTAGAAAACGAAAACATTGAGTCAACTAAACAAGACGCTGTGGCTTCCATGTGACCAGTCTATGACATCACTCATGTATTGTTATGACATCACTAATATGATTCAGTCATTCTCCATAATTGGACAAGGTTTCAGGCTCTGATGACTTAATTTTTTTTTACTTTCGAAAACACAGTATACTCTCTTTTTTTCCCTCCAAAAAATAAATATATTAACACAACGCCTGCCGCCATAGCCGATCGTTTTATTTTGAAGGCTAGGAAGAGCTCCGGAAACTGCATGTTTGTGCATGTGTGTGTAACACAGGAAGGAGATACTTGTGTTTACAAATGTTCACGAAACTAAAATCCTAACCGGGGCCGACCATCACGATTGAGTGATGGTGTGAAAAAGAGCAGCTCTCACCCTTTTAGGCGTTATTTGCACATCATTAAGAAATACAGTCGTTTTTATGTTACAGCACAAAATAGGAGTCAATGGAGTATATACGCTCCGTTTTGCTTCCGTTCGCGTTGTGTCATGACGTATGCACCAGCGTCTTTCACAAGCATCCGCAGCAAGCGCCTGTTTACCTTGGTAACCCTGGCAACGCTAACCCGACTACAGCCGGCTAAGGCTAGGGCTCCAGCAAAAGGACGGTGTCGTGCCGGTATCTGACGGTGTAAAAAAATGAACCGGGGCGAATTTGAGCGTCCGACGCTGACGTCGGCAGTGGAACACCCTTCATTAATTAAAACGGGATCGGCACTAAATCGGTTAAAACGGGAGCTTTGACGTTGACGCGACGCTCGACAGGCCCGGTGGAGCCGGGGGCTTAGGCGGCAGAACATGTGAGAAGTGAGGGGTGCTAACATGACACATGCATATCTCCTTGGATGGGCCACTGTGTCCGTGACGTCAGTTACTTTATGTGTATGAGCACTGATCTCCACACAAACTAATACCTTCCGCACTATAAAAGATAATTTGCGGCGCTCAAAAAGAAACTTTCATAAAACATTTTAGCTCGAGGCCCACAAGAGAAATGTGATGTCTCCCCAGGGCCTAAACTAGTGAAACTAACAGATTTACAAGCCCACCGTACATCACGGTGCAAGGCGTCGTGAGCTTATACTGTCACTGTACATCGACTATTTTCACAACTTCTAAATGTTTTATACATGTGTTTACCCCACCAGCCTGTATATGTATGCATACTACTAACTCAGAGCCCAGTAGTTGTTCAATTGATCCTTTGTCAAGTCCCGCCCGTGGTTGTGCCCCTCTTCGCACTCATCGGTTGCTGTTTCTTGGTTGGACGAATTTCCTCTTTCTCTTCATCCACTACCACTGAAATAACATGTTTTTCAGTTGCTTCGTACTGATATTCACTGGGTTCACTTCTTATTTTAAACTTGGCGTCGGTAAAAAGGAACATGGACTGGGCATGATGTTTCCTTTCCTCCAAAAATGATGTTTTAGCAAATAAACTAAACATATAAAACAACTATAAGGCAGAACCAGGGCAGAACAAGGCAGAAAGAGCCTGCTGGTTGGTCAGTCAGGGACCAACCAGAGACACAAAGAGTCTGCTTTGTTCCCTATGGAGACACAAAGAGCCTGCTATGTTCCCTATGGAGACACAAAGAGTCTGCTTTGTTCCCTTTGTTAGGGAACGGAGGGTTGAAATTATGTTTCCTCTTGCTGGAACCACCGGCCAAACTTTGAAAAAAATAACAATTATTCTACATTCTCTATTTGTGAAGGCTTCTTGTAAATTAACACAACTACTGCCTCTTAATCTGAAGGTTTGCTTGGTGCCTCGGTGCCACGCCGTTTCCTCCATAGGCCGCCGCTATTATTTTGAAGGGCTGGAAGGGGGTTGTTTTTGTTTTTTTGGATTATCACTTGACGGCAACGATTACGTCATCTAGTCACATGACAGTGTGGGTCCAGAAGGGAAACATGGCTGCGCCCATCCCGAGTCTAGAGTGTGCAGAGTGGAGACCCCTCTTTGTATACAAATGTCTTTTATGAGTTATTGAAGTTTCTTTATGGGCCTCTCAATGGATTTACTATGGAGGAGCTTCACTTCGCGTGCACGCCCGACGTGCGTTGTAAACAAATCGCGGACATTACCGATGCGGGCGGGACCGGAGCGACGTACAGTAAGTAATAATATCTTTACTGTATATACAGTAAGATTGACAGTCCTCACCGTCAACGGCGCCATGGTATTAACCCTTTCAATGACGGTGAGCGTCGTCAACAGCAGCAGAACAGTTAACTCTTTGAGCGCCAGCGCCCTCTAGGGGCCAAAGAATGCCAGCGCATCTCTCATAGGCGAGCGCTTTAGCTTCCAGGACTTCAGCTTCCAGGACCTGACGTGCTCACGTTGATGCACGGCATGGAAATGTCCCGGATGAAGATGCTAACAGAATGGCTATTCCCATTTTGTCATCTAAAAGATCATTTTTGGGCGATTTCGCCGTAAATAAACCTCGCGCCGCTTTCCTAAAACACAAAAAAGAGATATAAGCCTTTAAAGATGCGGTCTTTCATTGGATTAGGCGGAGATTGGCGATTGCGTTCGCAAATTACGGCCGGCCGGGACTTTGTTAGCTTTCGGCTAGTAGCTACAAAAATCAAGCCAGGCTTCAGAAGGCCTCTTATCATTTTATTCATTTAATTAAATAAAGCCGAACTACTTCGGGATCGGCACACTCGTGTACTCATCGGAAGCGGCGCCGAACATCGGGTGAACATTGGGGAGCTCAAAAATGTATTTTAAACCATTTTTAATGGAATATATCGTCGGACAGAGTAGAATGGCTAACTGGCTAGCGGCTAGCGAGCCAGGACCACCCACGACTCTACAAGCAGCTCGGGGTAAGTGAATTAATAAAAAAAAGATTGTATTGGATTGAAATAAAGCCGAACTAGTTCGGGATCGGCACCAGATGAGTTAAGTAATGCATATGTTTAAAAAAATGTTTCAAGAGTTAAATACCAACTCCATCATTAAGCTGGGGACCCCCTGGAACCCCCTCAAGGACTGCCGGTGGTCCCCTGGACTGCTGAGTAATCATTGAGCTGGAGAGCTGCTCTGCTCTCGCCCTAGTCCCGCCCAGTGAGGACAGCAGGACCATAGGGAACCCACCAATCAAGAGAAGGCTGACAGAATGATGGGGAAGAAAAGAGTGTTGATACAAATTATGAATCAGCCAATGAGAACCAGCGTTAGGCCTGTTGCTATGTTTATTGTTTGTGTTACGTTAGATTTCACACAAGAGTATATAAGATGATGGAGCTGTTGGGACGGACAGACAGACAGACGAACCGACGGGTGGGCCAGACATATAGAGTGATGTTGTGGTGGACCGTTTCCAAAGCAGGAGAACCAAAGCGATCCTTTCATGCTGCTATAGCAGTGAGGAACAAACTGTATTCCTTTGGAGGCTACCGTCATGGAGAGACCTACAACAACATAGACCAGATGGATGTCCATGTCTTCAACACAGTGTCTTTATGCTGGAAAACGTTGCCTCCTGTGAAACCTGGGAGAGGAGGAAGTCACCCTGAGGTTCCCCCCTGGTGCTGGGGACACACAGCTGTGTTGTTAGAAGATACAGTTTACATCTGGGGAGGGTACTGTGGAGTGAAGAACTACAATGTTCTTTATGCATTTGATGTTGACGCCCACAGATGGTTCAGACCCAGGGTTTCTGGGACCGTTCCAGAGGAGAGGTGCGTCCACTCAGCCTGTGTGTTGGAGAAGATCATGTTTATCTATGGGGGATACAACGACCACTCAGGCATCTGTCGTAATGACATGTACAAGTTGGACACCAGCACAATGGTCTGGTCTTTAAATAACACCAGAGGAAATTCTCCACCTGCTCCAAATGGTCATTCTGCCTCCATTATCGGGACAAAGATGTTTGTATTTGGGGGCTGGGGGGGTCAATACAACAACACCATCAGAGTGTTTGAAACAAAGACCAACTGCTGGCTGAATACACCTTCTGCTCAGATTCGTCCAGAAAGACGCAGGTTTCAGTCAGACTTTACCCACAATGGAGAGCTTTACATATTTGGTGGCGAAAACAATAACCAGGCTTTCAATGATCTGTGGAAGTTCCGTCCAGAGACCTTCTCCTGGAAGAAGGTTGAGACCAAGGGGAAAGGACCATGTCCAATGTATGGAATGTGCTGTTGCATGATGGGAGATCGTGTCATCCTCTTTGGAGGACGCAAACACGGAGCCAACACACCCACTGATGAGCTGTTCATCTTAGACTTGAGTCCTAGTCTTAACACTAATAGTGCCTCTTAATCTGAAGGTTGCTTGGTGCCTCGGTGCCACGCCGTTTCCTCCATAGGCCGCCGCTATTATTTTGAAGGGCTGGAAGGGGGTTGTTTTTGTTTTTTTGGATTATCACTTGACGGCAACGATTACGTCATCTAGTCACATGACAGTGTGGGTCCAGAAGGGAAACATGGCTGCGCGCATCCCGTGTCTAGAGTGTGCAGAGTGGAGACCCCTTTTTGTATACAAATGTCTTTTATGAGTTATTGAAGTTTCTTCATGGGCCTCTCAATGGATTTACTATGGAGGAGCTTCACTTCGCGTGCACGCCCGACGTGCGTTGTAAACAAATCGCGGACATTACCGATGCGGGCGGGACCGGAGCGACGTACAGTAAGTAATAATATCTTTACTGTATATACAGTAAGATTGACAGTCCTCACCGTCAACGGCGCCATGGTATTAACCCTTTCAATGACGGTGAGCGTCGTCAACAGCAGCAGAACAGTCAGGACGCTGTGTAAGCTAGCAGTTATTAAGTACAATCTGGTGAAGTCTGAACTCCCACACAACATCAGGTGGGAACTGGTAGCCATGACAACCAACAACAACAGAATGAATAGCATGCGTGTGCTCACTGCCAACCAGCTCACTAAAAGAAGTAGAAAACGAAAACATTGAGTCAACTACACAAGCCGCTGTGGCTTCCATGTGACCAGTCTATGACATCACTCATGTACTGTTATGACATCACTAATATGATTCAGTCATTCTCCATAATTGGACAAGGTTTCAGGCTCTGATGACTTCATTTTTTTTTCCTCCAAAAAATACATATATTAACACATCTGGTGCCAACCCCGAGTTTCCCGAGTTTGTATTGATACCAACGCTGTGCCAACCCCGAGTTTCCCGAGTTTGGGCCTTTTTTGAAAAAAAAAAAAAAAAAGAAATTCAAAAAAAAAAAATTCAATTTTTTTTTTGGACCTCCAGAAATGTATTAGGCATGATCGCGATCGCGAAATTGCATGTTTAACCCCCATACCAACCCATTCTTTCAAACATGGCAGCCATGTTTGTTTACATCTGAAGAAAACATAATGGCCCATAAATCATGAATGCCTGAACGGATTTCCAAGCGGATTTTTTTGTTTGAAAGCTGTGAACAGCATCTACACACGTGGTGCATCATCTAGGCATGGGCGTGCACTTTTTACACAATTGCACAATTACATGGAAGTCTATGGTAACCATGGCAACGCGAGACATTGAAGAGAAAAAATCATTGCAACATAAGTGTTAACACAACGCCTGCCGCCATAGCCGATCGTTTTATTTTGAAGGCTAGGAAGAGCCACGGAAACTGCGTGTTTGTGCATGTGTGTGTAACACAGGAAGGAGATAATTGTGTTTACAAATGTTCGCGAAACTAAAATCCTAACCGGGGCCGACCATCACGATTGAGTGATGGTGTGAAAAAGAGCAGCTCTCACCCTTTTAGGCGTTATTTGCACTAACCGATTTAGTGCCATTCCCGAGATATCTCGCGAAATTCCCTTTGATGTTCGCAGTGCCATTCCCGAGATATCTCGCGAAAAGTAATATATTACTATCCTACCGGGTACAATGGCGAAAGGTCCCGAGCCGATCTCCCTCGCTGATTTATCATCATCACGGATCCACAAGCACAAAATAGTAATCCCATAACATTGAGGCAGACGGGGAATCTCATCTTTAATGTCCATTATCTCAAAACAACACTTTCAAAGCGAGGATGGAGGCAGATGCTCGCTTATATAACACATGTTGAAAAGCACCGATCCGATCCGCCATTACACCACGTAAACAATGATCGATTCCGGTGAAGGACGTGATGACGGCAGACCGGAAGGGTTTACGCTATGGACTTCTGGCCTTCAAAATAAGACAACGCTAGTGAATGCAGCCTGAGGGAGGCATCGTGGACATTTTAATCCGTTAATTTCTGGGGCACAAAATGGGTTAAGAAATACTGTCGTTTTTATGTTACAGCACAGAATAGGAGTAAATGGAGCATAGATGCTCCGTTTTGCTTCGGTGCGCGTTGTGTAATGACGTATGCACCACTGTCTTTCACAAGTTTTATCAAATAAACAAAAAGCATAAACGACCATAAGGCGGAACCAGGGCAGAACAAGGCGGTTTCTTTGGCTTATCTGCTTTCTCCAGATATTTTTCCATTCAAGTGGATGGTAGATACAGATAAAAAATTATATCTGTTACAGATAAAAAAAAGAAATCTGTGACAGATATATATTTTTTTATCTGTATCTACCATCACTTGAATGGAAAAATATCTGGAGAAAGAGATTTTTTTTTTCTTTTTTTTTTTATCTGTTATCTGGCCCAGTGGGAATGGGTCTTAAGGATGGTGGTCGTTAAAACCTGTTACAGGACTAGACTACTCGTTTTTTTTTCTGAAAAGCGACATCAAAAATCACCATCAGAGCTTCTGTATGAGTCAGAGTGGAGGTTTCACCCTTCCTTCCACATGAGAGCTGTTGTATTCTGGATGCAGATGTGCTTGGATTGAATAATCAATAAAGTTTTTTTTTTTTTTTTTTTTACATCAAAATCAAAGGTAGCCTATGTCTATGAAATGGGTATTGCCAAGCGTAAAGATATAAAGTACACCATTAGTCTCTCCTCTTACATAAGATATTAAATCAATCCTTCAGGGAGTTTTCCACGTTGCTAGGAAAACTGTTGCAACGGAATTTTACAACAGTAAAACATCTACAACGGTCATATCAGCACTGCAGTGGTGGACAAAGTACTCAACCCCAGTACTTGAGTAAAAGTATAGATACTCCTGGTTAAATATTATATTAAGTAAGTCTACATTGTCCATTACACAAAAGTACAGTTTACAGTTTACAGTTTAGGCATTTAGCAGACGCTTTTAATCCAAAGCGACTTACAATCAGCAGATAACATCACAATAATAAACAAGATAATATGTCAGTACATCATCAACAATATAACAAATGCAAAAGGATATCTATCTAGAAAAACACCATATAATCAAAGTTCTAAAAAACATAAAAAACAAAACAAATGCTAACTAGCTTCATGTATTCATTGATTTTTCTGTAGTGCTAAGGGTTTAGGTGGAGTCTGAAAAGGTGAGTCTTCAGTCCACGGCGAAAGCTAGCGAGTGAGTCCGTTGTTCTAAGTGCGACAAGTAATGTACCCCTATCAGTAAGAAACACATTGACCCTTTTAACTGTGATTATAATACAATATACATTTGTATTACAACTATTCTAATTATAATACACTATAATGGATTATAACTGTGATAATAATACTCTATAAAGTATTAATGTATTACTATGATAACTATAATACACTATAATTATAGATTATAACTATAGTGGTTATAACACAATATAATCTATTTATCATGTATTAAAACTATATCTTTGCTGGTCTAAATGAAAAGTCAGTGGGTGATCAGTCATTATCAAGTGTTTGGCCTAGCACAGACCTACTCTGGAGTGGATACTTTTTTGAGTACCATGTTTAGTACCACTTTCACACCACTCTACCCAGGTCCTTGTAGTGGGAAAACCTGGCACGAGTGGGCGGTGTGGAGTGGTGTGGTGTTGGGCCATGTCAGTGGAAAAGGGGCTTATTCCCCTGCTCCAACCCTGCAGTCATAGGCGATTTTAAGGGGTGTCTATGGGTGCACTTGCACCCCCTGGCCACCAGGTGGCCATTTTTCTTTTTGTAATGTAACTTTATTTTATAATTATTAAATAAAACAGTGATCGTGGTTTGTAAAATGTGCGCAAAAAGAGAGGAGGGGCAAGTATTTCTGTTGTTAACTTTGCAGACTCGGCAGGCACTATGTGTGGTCTGTGAGATTAACACCATATAGGCATTTTACAGATTGAGAAAGAACACGAAATTAAACTGCAGCAAATAATTGATCAGTATGCAAGTGCCAAAAACCGGAGGCTGCAGTTCATTGTGTAATAAGGATGATTGCTTGATTGCTTGATGATTAACTTGATGTTTGGCTTTATATGGCCTGTGTTGCCTCTGCCTGCAAAATATAAGTAAATACATTTGCTCATGGTGTCTAGAAAAAGAAGCACCTGTTTTGCACTTTTTTTTTGTTTATATTGTTACATTTGGGTAAAAAATAAACCGCAGAAACAATTTTTTTCGCACGCGCGCGCATAAGGTAATAGAAGTAACTCGTCTGTCTTGCACCCCCTGATAGAAGAGGCTAGAATCGATTATGCCTGCAGTTCAACCACTCTGAGTCTGCAGGGACGGCTAATTGCTTCTTTATGAAGACGGTTCTACGTCTTCATTGGATAAGGGTATTGTTGTTGGGGCATGTGCTTTTCAGAGGCTTTGGAAAGCCTTTGGCACCGCAAAGCGTCTTGTTCTCCTCGCTCTAAACTTATCTTCCTTCAATTTCTCTGCAGACGTACGCCGACAGGTTGGGTATAGGGTCCTATCTTTCTAATCAATCTAAAATTGTCACAGTCAATAACTATCAGTCTACTGTGCTCACAGCATCTCCTCCGGCATGGCATCCCACAGGGATCAATATTGGGGACACCTCTTGTTTACCTTGTATGTTAATTGCCTGCCAACCCGGGTGATGCCCAATATACGTAGACTCAAATGAACGTAGTCTCCCTACATGACTGACAACTGTTATCACACAATCTCTTATACATTCCGAGAGACAGAAAATAGACACAGCTTAAACGTGGTGACAGATATCCTCGGGATGGGGGGGGGGGGGGGGGGGGGGAACTGCGTTCCCACACTTCTCCCACACTTCTCTCACCCCCCCCCCCCCCCCCCCCAGTGGTAGAAGCAACAACAGCTTCTACCACTTTTTGTGGTCACATGTTCAGACACTGGATTCTGATTGGCTTAAAACAGTGGTAAATCAGTCAACAACCATTGAGTTGGCTCATGGACCCCGCCCACTGTTGTGTTGCAGTTGTAAAGTAACTAAATAAACTTGCAAGTTACAACTGTGTTTTCTTTCATTTATATGGTAGAAGTGGTAGAAAAGCAATTTACCATTCGAGGCTTGTGGGTTGTTGGCTGATTCACTCGGCTTCGCCTCGTGCCACAACCCTGAAACAGTGGTAAATCATCCAACAACCCACTCCCTCTCATGAGCTAATCTATCTATTGGTCATGAACTTGTGATTCCCAATGTATGTATGAATGAATGGACCGTTGTAAAGCGCTTTGAGTGTGCAACTTGCTTAGAAAAGCGCTATAAAAATGCAACCCATTATTATTATTATGTCAATGCGCAGCTACAGTGAATGCTTTTAACTTAGGACTACACAGAATGTAGGAAGAGGCGTTCCACGCACACTTGTGCCACTACACTGTAATATGCTCATCCCATGCAGCTCGGCAGAATGTGAGCGCAGCTTTAGTTTGATGGACCTAATAATAACATCACTCCGTTCGTGACTGCATACAGAACGTGTGTCGGCTCTAATGTTCATCAGTACACCATGGACCTCCGCTCTGGCTCTGGAAACCAGAGCCCTATGCGAGGACTTGGTTTGCGAGCGCATCGCGCCACTGAAAGCACTCAAACCAGAGTGGCACAACCTGTCGTGTCAGATAAACCAGACCCACTTTGGCAGTTATTATAACTACACAGGGAAACTTGCTCCAATCCTTTTGGTTCATTTATTTTTAAGAATTAATGTGCTATCTAAAACATGCGTTTACCACTTTCACTGTCTGTTATATAATGCATTAATGATTGTTGATTGAATATTGACTACATTGTTTAAACTTCTTCTGTCCAAATGAAAAGCACAAAGTAACATCATGTGAGACTCTTTAAGCTGGATGAGCTATGTTGTTTTCTACAAAACGATTAAATATTGAATATAATTGCACCCTTGTCATTTACTTTTAGCCTGCATGTGCGTGAGTGTGGCGTCCCCCCACTTCCAAATGTAGCACTACAACACTGAATATCCTTAAAGGCCCTTTCTTCAGGACTGCTGAAATAACTCAAGACAAGCACATGACATTCTGGTTGACAGGTGAAGGAGTGAGTCACCTCCAAACAGTTGTTCTCTCAGGCTAGAATAGACATGACATTTATAGAATTCCATCACAGCAGATCAGCAAATTTAGAAAGAGGTTGAGATACTTTAACTCTTTTGCCGCCGAATGAATGAACGAACGTTCTTTTCTTTTTTCACGTGGCGACGCCGCCATACTGAGCATTAGTTCTTTTCCCCAGCAGAGCAGATGAGGGGAGTTGCAGGTAGGCCCTGCAGTAGCAGCAGCTCCAGTAACGCTAGTCTCAGATCTTCAGTGTTGTAAAGTAACTAATTACATTTACTTAGGCGACATTCACACAGGCACGTTTTATGACGATTAAAACGAATCCTATAACGTATTGTTGGAAAATACATAACGGTTGGGCATGTGTGAAGACGCATCCGTATTCTTTTTCGAATAAAAGAAACGAATGCAAATCCACAAAAAAAACGGGTGGTTTCGATGCGCTACCGCAAACGCTTCCCTGTTGGTGTGAATCCATCCGTCTCAAATACAGGCAATGAAACATTGTGGTAGGCTATATAGAGCCATGTGCGGGTTAAATCCATAGTTTATTTATAAAAGGTTAAATCCCCCCGTCTGTTCTCATTTCTGACGATTCTGGCCGCCTCCTCCCCTCATTGATTTCTGATCACCGCTCCCTCGATCGCACATGGTGTATTATTTGTGAGGAGTTGTTGCTCACAGTTAGATAAAAGGAAAGTGCCACAGGAGTCACTTGTATAGCTGTATATCATATATAGGCTATAGGCATAATAGGCTTATAATATATAGGCCGATGTGTGGGTCTCTCGCCCTTGCTCGCGCAGCGCAGCTCTCTGTGCCAAATCGTGTCCAAATGGAGACGCTTCATGCGCGGAGCGCAAAGAGGGAGCCAGCGGAGGGCAAGACGAGGGTCAGAGAGAGAGAGAGAGAGAGAGAGAGAGAGAGAGAGAGAGACGTTGACGCTCTACTCTTCGTAGATATTCATATCTTGCTAATGTATTTGCTGTCTGGTTTATTGCTGGTAGATTTTGCGAGTCCCTCCGGCCGCCGCTGGTTTTACGACCGACGACCGCAGATAAATAGGCTAACGCCTGCTCAATTTTGCGGCGGTCCTGCGGGTACATTGTGAGTTGAACTTGAAGAAGTAATAAACACAGGGAGATGAAGGAGGCATTATTATGCAGCTTGGATACATACATGTCCCATGGACAGACGTGGACGATTCCTTGTTTGTTTCGGATGACAAAGTGCAGTGCGAGCGCAAACGTATCAATTAAATATGCAAGAATGTAGCAACTTCACCCCTCCCATTCGCAAGACTAAACCGAATTATATTATGAGAATGTGCGCCTTAAAGGGGAAGACCACCCATTTTCAATATTGAACTATGTCATTAATATACCTTAGAGGAGTTGTGTGGAAATAAAATAAAAAAGTTCCCCCTCTTCTGTGTTGCCTAGAACTGGAGGATTGATTTTGGGGTTTGTATTGCAAATCATAATGTGATGACATCACACCGTTGTACTTTACAATACAAACCCCCAAAATCAATCTTCCAGTTCTAGGCAACACAGAAGAGGGGGAACTTTAAAAAAAAAAAAAAAAAAAAATCCTCTCCTCTAAGGTATATTAATGACATAGTTCAATATTGAAAATGAAATTGGGTGGTCTTCCCCTTTAAGTAAATGTACTTTAAGTACACTTTTGAGTTATTTGTACATTACTTGAGTAATTCCAATTTCCAATACTTTTACTTCTACTCCACTACATCTCAGATCCAAATATTGTACTTTTACTCCACTGCATTTATTTCAAAACTTTAGTTACTAGTTACTATGTAGATTTTGATTTTATTATTATTATGTATTATTATTTACGAAACATACATGAACCACTTCAGCCGTATATACATTTTTGGCCATTTGAAAATAGCCCGATCTAAAGCTCACAATGCGTCGCGATGCGACACATTGTGAGCATGTGTTTTTTTTTTATGCGCCGGTCTTTTACATAGGAAATAATTGATGGTTATTTTTCTATAAAATCGCAAAGGTACGCTACTTTGATTGCTGTGAGCAGACTATGCACATCATAAATAGCAGTAAAAGAGATCATGTAAAAATATAAAATACTGAATACTTACTTTTACTCTTTACTCTACTTTATAAGCATTATTTTGATGCCAATACCGCTGGAACAACAGCTGCATATTGGCAAAATGCTACTTAACAAGCTGGTCACAGGCGGGTAGTTCAACCTTGACGCGGCGAGAATCATTATATAATCAAACAAACCGTGAAAGACCTTGATAAGAAACCAAATAGTTTTCGTCAATGTAACATTACGTCGCTGTCGGGCAGAAACCTCGTATCTCCATTTTTTAAAGTTTTTTTGTGTTTTGCCTGGAAATTGTTCTCCATTTAGACCTGGAATTATTTTACACTAGCTATTGAAAAAATAGCAGATATACAAGCTCACAGCACAGCACCAAGTGCCGCGCTGCGAGCTTGTGGATCTGCTATCAGTGGTTCTCAAACTGTGAAAATATCAAGAACCCTCAAAATTACATGTATTTGGCTGTGGACCCCCATCTCAAAATGTGTTGTTCCAGGGACCCCCAGAAGCAGAGATTTGAGTTACAAAAGTTTGCTTTGAAAAAATATATGTTCAAAGATTGGCAAAGATTTTCAAGATCTTTCAAAAAATAGCAGATCAATAAGCTTACAGAGCGGCACTCGGTGCCACGCTGTGAGCTTGTATATCTGCTATTTTTCAATAGCCAAGGTATAAATTAATTCTTAATGGGTTAATTTGAATCCGGAAAGTAACAGTTTGGGACACATTATGAGGTTTCCATTTGACAGAGACCATATTGGGGGGGGGAAAAAAAACACAACCTTCTGTGCCGGGATAAAACGTGATCAAGCATGCAAATAATTACTTGTCTTTCAAATTATTCACGGCATGGCTCCTCCTCCTCCCACTTCATTTGTAAGGCAATCGGTGAATGCAAATCACATTACGAGAGAGAGAGAGAGAGAGAGAGAGAGAGAGAGAGAGAGAGAGAGAGAGAGAGAGAGAGAGAGAGAGAGAGAGAGGAGAGAGAGAGAGAGAGAGGAGTCGACAAGAGGACATAAAAATGTGTTTCAAGCTGGCCTTTTTCTCAGTGTTGTCGCGGACCACAAAGGAAACAAGTGTTCAGGGCTGTTTAGTGTTACCCTTGCAGATGTGTTTTACCATACACGGTGTACATGCATGTTTACATTTTCTGACTAATATAGTCTAATCAATCAATCAATCAATCAATAAAACTGTGGTTCTCAAAGTGGGGTCAGCAGACTCCCCAGGGGTCCTTGAGGCGGTCCCCTTGGGGTAAATGAGGTCCATAGCGTCAAAATCAAAATGAGTCAAAATGAGTCCATAGCATCAAAATCAGTTCAATCGCCCATCTATTCA
>NC_137825.1:9125165-9254843 GCF_963921795.1 Nannobrachium achirus | reverse complement strand
TTCGGCCCTGGCGTCTTGGCCCAGACCGGCCCACCACAACCGACGCGAACCGAACATATAAGATCTACAAGCCCACAAGGCATCGAGGCAGCGGCGCGTTGTGGGCTTGTATGCTGTTTAATGTTTGGGTGGGACTCCTGGGCCACACGTAGCCTGTGATTGGGCTACCAGGCCAGTATTCAGATGATAGACAAGCCAGTGGGCCAATCATGCTCTTTGGGCTGGTGCTACAAACCTTTTGGGCTCGCAGCACGTTTATCAGTCAAATTGACAGGTAAATTCTCTCAATTTTTTGCCCAGGAGAGCAACACCTCCTCCCCTGCTGCCAGCGGGTTTCTATTGTCTGTTGTTCTATTGACAATAGAACATTCTCTCCCAAAAAGGGAGAGAATTTACCTGTCAATTTGACTGATAAATGCAGTCAGAATGGAAGTGATTTTTTCAGTGTCTATGTCTACATCATCATGCAGCACGTTTATGTTCACAGGAAATAATTAAGAATGGGTTATTTAGGGACCTTTGATATAAAAAAAAAGACACAAAAATTGTTTATTTTCTATTTTTTTGGCATCTAGTGTTAGGAATGCCCATATGATTACCACGGATAAGCTCTAAAAGTGTGAAAAACGTATTTTTCATTTCACTGGGTCTTTAAAGCCAGAACATTTCTTACATTCCTTTATGTACAATGGTTGAAAAAGCCACACTTGTAAGACCTGTGGAGCTAAGTTTATTTTATTTGATCTATTTTGTGTTATTACTAGCGGGGAGATGGCTTGGCACGGCAGCCCGTCGTGTAACGTGGGGGCCTGCTTAAAAGTGATCTTAGGCGAGCCAGGAACAAATAGCCTTTAAGAGGAAGGTCAAGTTTGTTGTATTATCCTCTTTGTAGGATTTGCTGTTAAAGCTTTATGTTGTAACAAAATAAACCTGTTGTTGTCCCAGGGATGTTCTCCTCTTTTCTTTTAAAGCGTTCTAAAATCTAGAGACAGCTGGGCTTTCTTTTTTTTCCCCTGTTTTTTTCATACAAGCATCCTGCACGGTTTTTACTTCACAGGCTCTCTGTAATACAGTCTGACAAGTACTAGTAGTAGTAGTTTGTTTTGGTTAACAATAGAAAACGAGAAATACTGTCCCTACGAAACAGTGTGGGCTCGCTCGTGACTATATTCTGCAGCGTGCTAACTGTCACGTGAAGCTCAACCAATACTCCAGCTAACACCACTCCCAGATGTTTTAACGCACCTCAATTGCACCTCATTGGCTAATGGTCCTGTCTTTGTACTGTCGTGGCGGACCTTGATAAATAAATAATGAAGATAACATAGTGTTCTCGCCTTTCAGGCGAGCCCACAATTATAATAAAATTTCACATCAAATGAATTAGACCAAAAAGGTTTACTGTAGGCTGAAGCCCAATGGTTTATTGAGCCTATGTCAGAAATCTTACGTATATAGAAAATACTACAAAAAAACAAGACAATAGCTGCAAAATGCTGCATGTCAAAGACCTTGAAATTAGACCCCGACCGATATATCGGTCAAACCGATACATTGGTTGTTTTTGGACCCCGATGTTGGTATCGGACATCGGTCATTATCTCTCCGATGTATCGGACGTTTTTATAAGTAATATTAGACCACCATTTGATGACATTTAGCCACTCAGACCCAAAACTTGGAATATATTGTTGTTGCCCGTAAGGATCCATTGGGTTTCATTTTACACAAATGACTTAAATATATTATAAAGGGTCCATTTGGTTACCAAATCTCCATCATTTAGCTGGGGACCACCTGGAAACCCCTCAAGGACCACTGGTGGTCCCCGGACCATTGGGAAAAAAATGGGAAAAAAAGGTTTTGAATGTAAGAAGTTTTTGAAATTTAGGCTGTCTATTATTATTTTATATTATTACAAAACATTGTTAAACATTGGCAATCGGTGGTCTAGCACTCTGCATCGGCAAACATCGGCATCGGTCGGGCTCTATTTTTTAGCTAATTAGGATGGAAGCTCTTCTGCTTCTGGCTGTATAATTTACCCAGAAAGCAGCACAGAATCTGTAGGCCACAATATTACCAAATTAAATGTGCTTTTTACAGAGACACAAATAAGGAGAAAATCTACTTTATTATCGACCTTTCTCTGTTCCGGCAACACACTCTGGCACCAATCAATTTGGTCGAGATTTATGCCACCAAAATAAATGAAGTCTTAACAAGGAACAATTCTCCCTCGCACAGAGAGAGAGAGAGAGAGAGAGAGAGAGAGAGAGAGAGAGAGAGAGAGAGAGAGAGAGAGAGACCAGGGGTGTCGCACCAAATTCTGGGCCCTGGGTACAAGGATTCACTGCGGGCCCGCCATGAATATTCTTCATAGGGGGAGGGGGTTTAACCCATTTAGATTGGGAATGCATTAGAAAGCATTATTTTGTGCTTTAGCTATTGAAAAATAGCAGGAACTGCTATTTTTTGAAAAATTGTGAACATTTGTCAGTGCTAAAACTTGTTCATGATCTGAAGGACCCCCAAAATGATATGTATTTGGCCACGGACCCCCATCTGAAAACATTTAGTTCCAGGGACACCCCAGAAGCAAAATTTGAGTTACAAATGTTCGCTTAAAAAATACATACTGTATATATTCAAAGATTTGCAATAATTTTCAGGATTTTTCAAAAATAGCAGATCTGCACTGCGAGCTAGTCGCAGTGCGGCACTCGGTGCCACGCTGTGAGCTTGTAGATCTGCTATTTTTCAATGGCTAAAGTATAAAATAATGAAGGCCCCTCCACCTTGGGCCCTAGTAACTCAGTCCCACTTTCCCCCCCTTGTGACGCCCCTGAGAGAGAGAGAGAGAGATATTTAGCAAGGGAGAGAGAGAGAGAAGCTTGAGGGCAAATCAAATTCCGCTTGGGGCCCCAAAAAGTGCTTGTGCCGTCCCTGCTTGACCTCTATGCACCAATTTATGGAATATGCTCTGGGAGCCAGCATGTGTGCAACTAATAATAATAAACCACACTGCATATTATATAGCCTAGTAGAACCATTTAGTTAGTAATATATGCAAGATCAGAGCTTTCAGGCACACAAACACGCATCCCAGGGTCTGTGAATGCACTCAACGGTTTTACGTGGCAATATCTGCCCAATAAGATGTTTCGTGATTATCTAGAGCGGACCTAGGCATTGTGCGGCCCTTTGGTTCACTCTGACTGGCCCATATAGGGTTAATGGCAAATTACAAAATAAACACATTTTCTAATTTGACCTAATGCATGGACAAACGCTGCATTGCCTTTATTTTTAAGTTTTTTTATTCACGTACATATGGACGCAATGCGTAG
Organism: Nannobrachium achirus; assembly: GCF_963921795.1. Classification (NCBI taxonomy): domain Eukaryota; kingdom Metazoa; phylum Chordata; class Actinopteri; order Myctophiformes; family Myctophidae; genus Nannobrachium; species Nannobrachium achirus. The sequence continues at coordinate 9,251,493 of NC_137825.1, read as the reverse complement.
GCTACATCAGCACGCGTGCGTGATCATTGGATGTTGTCTCAATAACAAGCTGGTGGTCAGACTGGTCACTAGTCAAGACGACCTGCCTTACCTTACCCATCAAAAGTCGATGGCGAATGCCGGGTTTTCAACAAAAAATGGATTGCTAATTATTTATTTACTGAATTTGGAGGTAAAGCTGTGTGTTTAGATTGCGGGGAGCACTGCCTTTTGGCCCTGCCCCTCCACAATATTTGCGATTGTTCATGTGGCCCCATGGAAAATATAATTGCCCGCCCCTGATCTACTGTAAAGTGGACAGGATGGCCTGGGTGCTACTAGAAAGGTCATGGGGTCAATAAAATACATGTTTTAATCAGATCACACAGGCCAGAAACTAAAAGTAGCTTCAATTTGATATCGTTCCAGTTCCAATGTTGTCTGATGTTCATTGGTCTGGTTGGTACTTGTCTGACTTTATTCTTTCCATCTTTCCGGATAAGCTTTATTTTGCTGCACCTCCCACGGTTTCGGTGGCACACACTTGGGCCATTATGTCAAATCAACTGGCTTCATTGGGACTCGCCTGATGGGTGCATTTTGCTAAGAGATACGTTATATAATTATCTTCTACCCAAAAATTGCGTTAGAGAGAACTCGTTAACACTCTGGACCAGGGCTGCATCCTATATCAAAATTGACCACAGACAGTGGACGTCACAAACAGGGGCAGCAGTGGCTCAGGAGTAGAGTGGCCGGTAGAGCGTCCCAGTTCGATCCCAGGCTCCCCCAGAGTTAGTGTCAAAGTGCCCTTGACCAAGACTCTGAACCCCTAATTGCTCCCAATGAGCAGGTTGGTGCCTTGCATGGTTTCCTCCGCGTGTGAATGTGTTTGAAAGGGTGAATGTGTAAAGCGTGCGTCTATGTAAATCGCTTTGGATAAAAAGTGCAATATAAATGCACAATTTACCATTTACAAACTTAAACATTGTTGTTCCGATTAGGGATGCCCCGATCAGGTTTTTTTTGCTCCCGATCCGATACCGATCAAATATTATTGCTTCCGATTCGATCCCGATCTTTCCCGATCCGATCTTTTGGCAAGGCATTAAGAAGAAGAAAAAATTCTATTCATTCTTTCTATCACTTGGTTCTCAACCTTTTCAGGCCGTGACCCCCAAAATAATCATATTTTAACTGGGGACCCCCGACCCTGAAGAGTTGAGGAAGTATATTTTGTATAACACGGTTCTATTGTGAAAATAGCAGATCTACATGCTCACAACGCCTCGCAACGCGAGGAGTTGTGAGCATGTAGATCGGCTATTTTCACAATTTCTGGCTTTAATATTTGACAATTTGGCCAATGTTTAATTTGTCATTTTAGGGGTATTAAAAAGTCCTTAATTTTTCACTTTCGAAATGTGCAGATACCCTCTATACACTTAAACTTTATGTTGATTTGTTTACTGTTGAGAGAGAAAACAATGTTGCACATTAAGTTAATCATCTGGGGACCCCCCCAAAATAATTTGAGGACCCCCCTGGGGGTCCCGACCCACAGGTTGAGAACCACTGAGCTAGTTGACAGTGCAGAGAGACATAATTGCCTTCCTTTGATCCATTAGCAAGGGGCCAATTACTACTTATTGGCATCAGCTGCCAGCTGTACACAGAGTCTGACACAATCACCTTCCCTCTGCAGTGCTCTGTTTGTCTCATTTCTCCAAAAGCCCTTGAATATGATTGAAAATGATTAAGGATTACTGTGATTATGGTAAGCTTACATTTCATATCGCATTCACCTTACCTGTAACTTTCAGTACTCCCAGAAAATATCTTTTTGAAAAAAAAAAAAAAAAAAAAAAAAAATCGATTTTTTCCCCCCCGATCTCCGATCTTATAAAAACGGCCATATCGGCGGCCGATCCGATCACGTGATCGGGATCGGGCAACACTAGTTCCGATCCTCACCAAACATTGGCACACTATCCCTGTTCAGGGGTCTGCGGTGACAATAGCCACGCCAGGGGCCATGTTTTACAAGCCAGGTTGCTTTGTCAGGGGCCCCCAGGGGCCACACGTTGTACAACCCAGCTTACTGCTTTCAGGGCCACAACACGTTAAGGTGTACCGTTGCTATGATTCGCACCAGAACTTGGCACAAACACTGTTCAGGTGTCTGCCATGACAGTAGTCACGCCAAGAACCGTGTTGTACAACCCAGCTTACAGCTGCCATGGGGCCTCAAGTTGTCAAGGTTCACCCTCTCTCCAGCCTGCTCCAAACTTGGCAGGGACAATGTTTCAGGGCTCTGCCATGAGAACAGTCACGACGGGAAAACCTAAACTGCACACACACACACACACACACACTGCAGCAGTGTTTAACAGTTGTGACCATCGAAATCTAAATCTGCAAAGTAAATCAGACAAAGCTGCTGTCAAATAATCGTGGAGTAAAGTGCAATATTTGCCTCTCATATGTACTGAAATAGAAGTAAGAATTAGGCTATCGAAAGAAATTACATGCAATATCACTATTAGCACTAGCCCCAGTAGCCCTGTGCGAGCAGGGGAAGTTGCTTTCTGTCGGCTGCGAGTGCGACCCTGCGGGCGAAGGGGAAGAGAATGTACATTGTGGTAAATGGTAAATAAAATGGTAAATGGTGCATTTACATAGCGCTTTTATCCAAAGCGCTTTACATAGATTGTGCATTACGTTCACCCATTCACATACACATTCATACACCGGTGGCGGAGGAAACCATGCAAGGCACCAACCTACTCACCGGGAGCAATTAGGGGTTCAGAGTCTTGCCCAAGCTTCGACATTCACTCTGGGGGAGCCCGGATTCGAAGAGGGAACCCTTCGGGAACCCTTCGTGCTCTAATAACGGTTTCTCTACCCCTGAACAATGCCGCCCCTGAGCTATGTACTGTGGTACAGTACATAACTCTATGGTACAGTATGGGCGCGCTGTGACGTCATCAACTATTTCAGCCAAAAATTGCCAAAGATTTATCTTGTTTTTTCGTGACACACCCACTTTAATCCTCAGCCTGTTGGGTGTGTTGGCACCAAGCCATGGTGGCTTGGTGGCTGTTTTGAGGTACTGCATTTGGGGCCAGAAACATGAACGCGCTTCTAGGCTTCTTTGTGTTGACTGCGCGTTCATAGCGGAAGTGCTCGTTCATGAATTGGAGCCCCAGCGCGTCCACAAGCAAAATCGATGACGCAAAACGCGTCACTTAGGCCCCACTACGTCACGTTTTACTACCCGGGAGAAGGGGGGGAAACGCTTCATGCGCTGGGTGAGCAACTCAATGCAAGTGGACGGGCGGGGATATCCGGTGTCCTCTCTATACTTATTATAACTCTATGGTCGGCACGACGGCACCCTCCCTGAATCTCTCAGGCTCCCTGCATCTCTCACAGTGGCGTCAGTTCAGAAAAAGCTAAGGTATGCCAACATGACTGGTGTCTTGCACGCGCGCCTTCATGACACCAGTCATGTTGCCATACCTTAGCAACAGGCATGATACATTTATTTTAAGAAGTACATTTTACTTTTCCCCCGTTTCTACGGTTTCTTGGGCTGCTGGATATGGCAGCCTGGAACGGTTGTTCAAGTGCAGCTAAACTTGGCATGTTAGTAAACGTGCCACAATTAACAATAATGAATTGCACCTGTGGAACCTGGGAATATACCATTTTGTCAAGATGGGGAGAATATAATTATAATACCTTGTTAAAGTGACCATTTTGTTAAATGTTGCATTTGTAGTTATTTTACTGTAAATTTAACAACATAATAACCAGCACAGATAGACAAAGAGAAATTCATGGATTTATATTTAGAACTAACTTTTATCTTCCCCACTGGACCCAGGGTATGGCAGCTGCATACCCCTGCCATACCCAATTGACGCCCCTGATCTCTCATCCTCCCTGCACCCCCTCTCATCCCCCCTGCATCCCCTCACACATCTTCACTGACTTAGTGTTTGCCTCTCGTATCGATTTTCAAAACTCCTGGCGGCGGCTTCACCTATAAAGCAGTTCACGGTTCAGCTGCTGGCTGTGAGTTATTAAAACACGACAGTAGCGTTTCCTCCTGGTTCTGCTACAGTAAGTCTGTAAAAGCCACCCTGCAGCAAAGCTGACTGAAAGCCCCTGCCTGGGTGGGTGGGTGGGCCTGCCTTCTGCTGCTGTGTGCGCCACAGCCTTTTAGTTATAAGGTAGGTTAAGTCAATAGTTCTCAACCATTATTTTGTGGGGTCTCCAGATGATTAACTTAATGTGCAACCTTGTTTTCTCACTCAACAAAATCAAGTTTAAATGTATAGAGGGCATGCACATTTCTAAAGTGACAATTTAAGGACTTTTTAATACCTCTAAAATGATAAATTAAACATTGGCAATATTGTCAAATATTAGAGGCTAATAATCTAGAAGCTCACAACACCTCGCAACGTGTGGCGTTGTGAGCTTGTAGATCTGAGATTTTCAAAATAGAACCATGTTGTACAAAATGTAATGCCTCAACTCAGGGTGGGGGGTCCCCACCCAGTTAAAATATGATTCTTTTGGGGGTCGCAGCCTGAAAAGGTTGAGAACCACTGGGTTAAATGATATATTTTGGTTACAGTGTTGCCATATGGGAAAAATTCACACTCATGTTTTTGTGATATGCCGAAATTATCGTACATTTGGGCATTTTTGTAGTTATTGATCGTACAGAGTGTCAAATTATAGTAGAAATACGATAATTATTGTACATCTGGCAACATTGTTTGGTTAAAACAAAATTATGTTTTTGGTACAGTTTTTTTTTTTTTGGAATCTCAATCTTGATAATGGGAGGGCGGGCAAGCCTGGGGACGTTTTAGGAACTCAAAGTGTTAACACATAGAATACCAGGTATTTATTAATTCAATTTAGGACTTCGATGTAAAAAAAAAAAAAGACCGTAAAAGGACTTATTTGGGATACTCCTTCTCGGCAGGGTGTTTAACTGTAGTTGTACTGTACTACATTCTTTTAATGCAGGGGTCTTCAGCGTTTTCAGGCCAAGGACCCCTTACTTGAGAGAGAGATGAAGGGACCCCCACAATCTGTTCATAGATATAGTTTCATTGTATGACGATGAACGATCATCAGTGTATTTTGGATTCATGTTAATGTGTGTTTTCAAATATTTAACCACTTGAACCAACAATACTTAATAAACTTGTCCGTTCACTGTACTTTGTCTGTTCTTTTCCCCCTCCAAAGCTCTTTGCCGAAAATAGCCGATCTACAAGCTCACAACGCCTCGCGCACAACGCCTCGCAGCTCGAGGCGTTGTGAGCTTGTAGATCTGCTATTTTTGGCTAAAGTTCTCAGAATATGGACGCTAGGATTCAAGTGGTTAATATAAAAAAGGGGAAACAATGGTTTCTATCACATAAAGAATTGGAGGACCCCCTGTAGTAACTATGAGGACCCCCTAGTGGTCCCGGACCCCCTGTTGAAGACCCTTGTTTTAATGTATTGACTATACTTGTTCTGTTCTCCACTTTTGTCTAATAAAATACTCAATCAACAAAAAAAAAGGTCGGTAGACAGTGCCAGCATTAATCCCCATTGATTGTACCTTGTTTTAGAGACCCAGGGAAGCCAATTGCATTGACGCAAACGGAGGATTGGACTTCCTGATGATGAGAGACCGTGATTTGATATACAACTAGAAGCAGTGCTCTTCCGAGCACACATCTCCACCAGGCCACACAAATTGCCCTGTTATAGCGCCACCATGAGGCTGATTTGAGAAATTTGAAGTGGCATCTCTTCCTGTGCCTAGTGGGAACGTGCAAGCCCAATTTCACCAAGATTGCACGCTGTGTTCATGATTTGAGGCATTTTGTTCAAAACGGAGCAATCCTGCAAACTTTGGAAGCCAATTGTAGCCAATCAGGATGGAACATGGAAAATCGGACATATCCATGATGATCACATGACTGTAGAGATACTGTCTACCGATTTGTAGGATTTGTGGACAAAATCTCTAAGAGTAGTGTACAGAAAAGTGTTCTGCAAACATCTGCCTCATGGTGGCGCTAGAACAGGGCCATTTGAAAAATGTTGGGCAGAGGTTCTGAATTGGCATCCATATGGGAGTGTGTGTGCTCATTTTGGCAGCGACCGGGCCAACGGCGCCGGAGATTAGCTGGTAACAAACTGGAGGACATGTCTGGAGATGGAGATCCCTGTCTGAACCAACCGCACATAATATGTGGGCATATATGGGCATTCCCATATGAAGTCCCTGATAGATATGGGCTTAATATTGAGGGATCTCCATATATGGGCATAACAGGGATTCTGTTAGAGTGGTTCCCATGACATCACAACATACAATATCTTTTATGCCCATACATGGAGATAGATCCCTATCTGAACCAGACACACAGATATGGGCCATGTCTTGGCCATCTGGCCAGTGATATATTATATATATATATATATATATATATATATATATATATATATATATATATATATATATATATATATATATCGATGACATCAGGGATCTTCATACATGGGCATACAAGGGATTCTGGGGAATACCCATATATAGACTTAAAATGTGTACACACACGTCTACATGGACACGGACAAAGATGTGACATTTCTCGTGGTAAACTGACCAACCAAATATACTAGATTTTATTACTCAAACAGAGTCAGGGTGCTGCTATTTATTGTGCATGTCGGCTCACTGGAACGGAACCAATTAGTATCATTGGTAACACCTGTGTTTACCCTGCCATTTCCTGTCAATATGGCTGCCATATGAAAGACATGTCTGTTGACTGAACACAAACATTATGTTGGTTAGAATAAAGATATCAGATATACCCACTCTATCACTATGACGTTATATAAACATAGCAGCAGTTATGGGAACTCCAAACACAGAGACAGCCAGAGACAGACAGACAGACAGACAGACAGACAGACAGACAGACAGACAGACAGACAGAGAGAGAGAGAGAGAGAGAGAGAGAGAGAGAGAGAGAGAGAGAGGACGGTATCCACAAGCTTCCAACATCCCATCGTGCATTGCGCAGAAATTGGACGGAGCTTCCGGCGCCGATCTACAAGCTCACAACGGCTGCATCTGCGACGCCACATGAGCTTGTATGTCTGCTGTTAACCGGAAGTGTGGTGCAGCAGTGTGGTGCAAAACATTCTCCAGTAAATTCCCGCGGAAAGAGGTGGATAGAGGGGTAATAATAAAAAATATATATATAGCAATAGCACAATAAATGTGACAATAAAAGGGTAACAATAACTGATTATGATTCAGAGAGGGAGAGAGAGAGAGAGTAGACAGACAATAATAAAAGGCAACAATAAAAGTGACAATAAAACTGATTCTGAGAGAGAGAGAGAGAGAGAGAGAGAGAGCGTCAGGGACATGCGGCATGGCCATTGGGAAAAGCGGGACAACTCCCGAACGGTCGGTTCATTCATTCATTTTGGGGGCTGGGTGGCCAACAAAGTAAATCGTCACTGTTGGGCAGAAACCTTGTATCTCCAAGTTTCATTTTTTTTTTTTTCGCAAAGCAAAGCCCTGCTACATCATACAAGGCCGTCGCACAAAAGTAGTGAAAACAGCAGATCTACAAGCACACAACGCCTCGCACCGCGAGGCGTTGTGTGCTTGTAGATCGGCTGTTTTCACTAGTTTAAATCTTTTTTTAAATGATAAATACAAAACAAACGGTTTTGGACATACAAGGTTTCCACCCGACAACAACGAAATATAACTCATGTACAGTAATTGGCCCACTGGCTTGTCACTTGTCATGATCTGAAATGGCAAATCTTTGAGTAGCAGCAGCAGCGCTATAGAGAGATCGCTCTCTCTCTCTATAGCGCACAATGAGGGCCTCTCCAACTCTTTTTCCCGGGCTGAATCAGGGGCCCAGCACGTCCCTGGAGAGCATAGACTGCAGACAGCTGAATTCAGAGGTGTAATCCAAGTTGTATTGCTCCATTCACCCAGACATCCACATCCAGGGGTACAGCGTGCTATAAACCCCGTGCAGGATAATCATGCTAGGAATACAACAGTATAATCCTCTAGAATGGGTTTATATGATATACAGAGCAGGGTCATTAACAGTAGGATTATGCACAGTACATCAACAGATGATCCGTCTATACTGACTGACTCAGGACCAGACTTTTATACCTAGCGGCATTCCCCAGCCTGGGGTCTGTTTGTTTAGTCAACTATATAACTATGGCGAAGAACTTTGTCGACTACCGTTTTTTCACTGAAGAAAACTAAATGAACTAAGCTATGATGACTAAAACTATGACTAAAACTACTGACAATTTTGACGACAAATACAAAAACTAGACTAATGTTAGGGGCGGAGTAGTGGAGAAGAGATCCAGTTGAACTAAAAGACAAGTCATTTTATAATTTGGTTACGCTCGGGTGTTGCACTCGGAAATATTTTATGATATTTAGTCGACTAAAACTAGACTAAAAGTACATTTCAGATGGCTGTCAGAATGAACACTGGTCCGGGCCCCACTTAAGGGGGCACCAGAGATCACAGTGGGGTTTTGTGGAGCCTTTTCTGTTGTTTGGAGGAAGTGCAATTTTTTCAAAAGATGTTGCACAAAAGTATTGCCAACTCCAACATCTAACATCATTGTAGAGCACACACAAAAAATAGCAGATCTGTAAGCTCACTCGCAATGGCGTGCGTTTTTCAAATACAGGCCTGAAGTTAAAATATCCCTTTTTGTGGGGGTCTCATCTTTGTTAGACGTAAGCTATAAGGGGACAAAAAAGGTTGGGAACCCGAGTCTAGCTTGTGCCAAAAGCACAGCAATGAAACTGCCCTTCTCTGTGTCTTTAGTCTCTCTGGGCTTTATGGTGTGAAACCAGTCTGGTACTCAGGCTATCTCTGTGTTGTTATTGCCTGTTTTGTGTCTGTTTTAAAAAGAAAATATACCTTTGTGTCTGATATAAAGTTTATATATCTAGTTGAGTGCCGATGCTGGCTATAGTGTTCTGTGCTGTTGCTGCTTGATGTTAGGCCGGCTTTACACTGCCACTGAAATCTAGCCTGAATCAGATCTGAGTCACTTCAAAAGTGGAATCCGATTTTTTTTAAATAGTCTAAATCCAAACATGTCACATTCAGGTCACATGAAATCCGATTTTGAAAAACCACATCCAGAGGTAGTTTCAAATCCGATCCATATCGGATCTGAGGACATCTGACACAGTCTGAAAGCAGCAGCCACATCCACCCCATTGAGTTATATGCAGGTCACATACAAGCCACTTCAAACTGGCCAAGCGTCACCGAGAGCGCGGCTGTAAATTACATCATTACAGAGCGCGAGTATTTACTATTTGATTACAGCGCACTGAGCACATGAGAAAAACAAAAGAGACACGTCAAACACGTGAGCTAAACAGTGAAAACGAGAGAGAAGAGCGAAACACAAGAGTAAAGAAAAGAAGAGAGAAAAACAATATTAACGTGTGTTTACTATGGTCTATTATGTCGCATTTCCTGAACGTAATCAGAACGTAATCAACCAGCGTCGCCGTAGTGACGTAACGCCATGACGCCTACGTCGTTACCACGGTAACCAAAGCATGCATGTCGCCGCAGAGCAGCTTTGGGCTAACGCTGTCTGAATGCACAGATCAGATCTGTGTCACTTGCAAATGCTGTGTGAAAACTCTGGCCAAAAGATCAGATTTTAAACCAAATCGGATTTGGGCTGGATTGGACTGCAGTGTAAAGCCGGCCTTAGTGCAGCTTTCGACACCACTGACCATTCCATCCTCCTCGTTATAGGCTTCGACGGCGGGTTGGTTTAACTGGGTGGGCCTTGGAAAGCTTCTCCTCCTAACTGCCAGGGAGAAGTGTTGGTGTCGGTGTCCTCAGCTTCTCCTCAGAACACAGATCAATGTGAAATCAGTGGCATTTCTTCCTCTGCAAAGTGGGAACGTACGCGCACAAACAAAGTCACGGAAATTGCACGCGGCGTTCATGATTTGAGGATTTTTGTTCCAAACGGACCAATCATCCTGCAAACTTTGGAAGCCAAAGGTGCCGGAGATTTGCTGCTCGCAGACAGACCGGACGGACGGACGGACGGACGGACGGACTCACACACACTCTGACTCCCCAAAACTGTGAAAAGTGATGACTCATCACTTTTCCCCACAAAACCATAATTTTGTGGGGGCGTTTTTAGCCCAAGGAATGTTTTTTTGTGCAAAACAAATGCTTGCAATGGATTCAGAATCATGAAAAAAACCCTAGTTAGACACACCTGGCAGAATCTTAAGATATACCCTTTATAAGGATTAAAAAAAAGAAAAATCCACCCTATGCGCGTGGATCCCCCTTTCCTACTAGACTACTACACTTGCACAAAACAGATGCTATGATTATCATTAGGAGTGGGAAGACAGACAGACAGACAGACAGACAGACAGACAGATGGTATTAGTACACAATACAGTATGTGTGTGTGTACAGCACACATGCAGTATCCACTACCACTACATCACACTCCAAGTTGCTTAGCAACTAACTGGAGGGCAGCAAAAAAAGGGAAAAGAAAAGAGGAAAAAATTAAACACACACAGTCACACACACACACACACACACACACACACACACACACACACACGCACGCGCGCGCGCGCACACACACACACACACACACACACACACACATACACACACACACACACTAGAATGACTCCCATCTGTCAGGGAAACATTGCGAGGTAGATAATATTATGTCTCATATCCTTTATTCCTTTCACACCGGATCCTATCGTGTAGTTATTGCGATATGAAAAGCTTCAATGATCACCCTAACTGCGATCTCTCCCCCGTCGCTGTTAAATAAAGTAATAGAATGCTGAAATAAAAAGCATCTAGACGGATGGACGGATGGACGGATGGACGGCGATCGCTCTCGGTCAAGGTTGACTGCACGCATGCTTTGCTGTAAATGCCTGAAGGCAGACGGAGAAAAACTCTGTGTCCGTCGGGCAAAATAAGCAGAAGACAGAGTGAGAGGGGGCTCTGTGTGTGTGTGTGTGTGTGTGTGTGTGTGTGTGTGCACGCGCGCGTGCGTGCGTGCGCAGGGACGTGCAGAGAATGCTACAGAGGCAGGGGCTGAAATCTCTAAAAGTCCTTTTGGGGAAAATTAAAAAAATAGCAGACCTCCAAGCTCACAACACGCGTTGTGAGGTCGGCTATTTTCGGTGCTTGATACCACACTGAACTAAGCATAATCAATCAATACTGGAGATGTGGTGTAGATGCTGCGTTCAAATTCAGGAGAGTTTGGACAATTCTCTTGAATGCTGCCTTCAGGTAGGGCATGGAAAGAGGGCATTTGCATTTCTTTCACCAAAGTGAAAACTACATATTCTAAAACGTCTAGTTCCATTCTTTGATTCTGATTGGCTGGTTTCCCTCTAATTGCTGTGGTATATGAGACACCACACCTTGCATCAGTTTATTTCAAACCCAGGTGCTTTATTCCTTTCCACAGTGTTCCACAGTGCACCAATTATCTGCACCTGTGTTGTTGGCAAAAAAGCTGGGAACTACTTTCTTGCAGACCTTTTTAGAAAAGCAATAAGCCACGCGAGGCATGTGGTTACCTGTATTTTATAACGACTGAGAGGGTTGGAGACACTTGGCTACCAGGTAACCACATACCTCTTGTGGCTTATTGCTTCAATTCCTCCCCACGTGCAATTCTGTGTTGTCATTGCTGTGCTACTGACTCAACCTGCCAGTGAGGAGCCCCCACCGGGAGGACGTAGAGCCTTCTTCCTACTCTCCCGTCCAACACTCCCTGCTGACAGGTGCCACCCCAGCCCGTTAGGAGTATGTGCAACGACCAGTATAGCCCTCCTCCCTTCCCAGCTTCCCTCCCCAGAACACAGGCCAAAAGGAATTATGGCAAAGGAGGAATTCCAACCAAAAAAGAACTGAAGCCTCACACAATAAATGTGATCTAATGCATAGGTGTTCAACAGGGGGTCCGGGATAGGGTTGGGATCCGGAACCGGTTCTTCGGGTACCCGGTTCGGGTACCCGGTTCCGAAATTGAGGAACCGGAGCCGGTTCCATCATATTTTCATGACCGGTTCCTATAACGGTTCCTGGAATTTCTCGTGAGCGTTCATTTGGACCAGCTGTGTGCATTTCAAGCGACTGTGGTGACGTCTCGCTACCTATGCTCGCTACATGTGTGAGCGAGGTGGATACGCCCACTCAAAGCAGAGTCTACAACAGCTGATCCAGGATCAGAATGCTAGTATCCTTCGAGACAGACGGAGCTAACGTTAGCGCAGCAGCAAAACTACTCACGATTGTGGTTGCACTTTACAAGAGAGGAAAAAACGAATGCAAAGTGAACGAAATGCAGTGCAATCCTTTCCTGCAAATGTGCAGTCTCCTAAACTCTGTACCAGTGACTGCAGCTGACGCCTGCCGTTTCACTTTCTTCAGTAGCCTAGCAGCTAGCTGCTAACCACGTAGCGCAATGTACAATTCACTCGGCTGGTACTTCATTCATGGTGTTGCATATGACGGACGCGACGTTTGTCTGAGGTTCAGCTTTCACACTGGTAGCAGCTGGAATGATGATGACAACGAAAGACTAGCCGATCTACAAGCTCACAGCACGTCGTGTGCGACGCGTTGTGAGCTTGTAGATACCAGATCAGCTATTCATTGTTAAATAACCATGTATTCTCCACTATTTGAAAGTCCACCCTTAACCATGCATTTTTATTGTGGTTAAGTTGAAATAGTAGTTATATAAGTTGCTGTAGTAAACAGGGAATCACTTTATTATAATAATTATGAAAGATAGATCTATATCTATATAGGCATATACACATATGCCTATATTAATTGATTGAATAATTTATTAGAAGTTTGCAATAGAAAAAAAGTACAGTTTCATGACAAATCACTGGTACAAGGTCAACTAAAAGGAGATCCTGGAAAGCCGAGGCTTATTTCCACTGGAACCACACTTTAAGTATCTCATATAAAAATATTTATACACATATGCCTATATATATACAGTATATGAGAACTTCCGGAACCGTTTTAGGAACCGGTTCTACCCGGAACCGAAAAGGGGTACCCGAAAAAGACTCGGAATCGGTTCAAACCAAACGGATCCCAACCCTAGTCCGGGACCCCTATAGGGGCCCTCAGAGTTATTATAGGAGTGGCTGACAAATAGTCAGCCCTCTAGTGAACTAGTGAAAATAGGAGATCTAACTAGTGAAAATAGCAGATCTACAAGCACACAACGCCTCAGTACACTAAAACTACACTGTTCGCCAACTACCTTTTTTCACCAACAAAAGAAAAATAATGAATGCATATTTTTGACAAAAAAAATATATATATTCACAAGTTTCCAACGTCCCATCGTGCATTGCGCAGAAGGTGCGCAGCATTTCCAGCGTCGCAGCAGAGTGTGATCTACAAGCTCACAGTGGTTGCATCTGCGACGCAACGTGAGGTTGTATGTCTGCTGTTAAACAGCAGACATACACGTGGATATGAAAATGTTTGGGAGGGACTAATGGAGAAGAGATGCAGTAGAACTAAGTCAAGTAATTCCCAATTGTAAGCACACCAAGCGAAAGTTATTTAATCAGGTAAAGCCGGTGTGTTTACGCCAAACCTGAAAGAAATACAATGGCGGCTAAAGAAAGCACCGCCGACCTGCAGGGGCGTCAATTGGGTATGGCAGGGGTATGCAGCTGCCATACCCTGGGTCCAGGGGGGAAAATAAAAGTTACTTTTAAATATAAATCCATGAATGTCTCTTTGTCTATCTGTGCTGGTTATTATGTTGTTAAATTACAGTAAAATAACTACAAATGCAAAATTGAACAAAATGGTCACTTTAACAAGGTATTATGATTATATTCTCCAGACTTGTATTCTTCCCAGCTTGACAAAAATGGTATATTCCCAGGTTCCGCAGGTCAGCTGCACAGGTGCAATGCATTATTGTAATTGTGTGGCACGTTTACTAACATGCTAAGTTTAGCTGCACTTGAACAACCGTTCCAGGCTGCCACATATCCAGCCCAAGAAACCGTAGAAACCTGGGTAAAAAACTGAAAATACTAGTTGTTTTCAGACATTGTGAAAATAGCCGATCTACATGCTCACAACGCCTCGCAGCGCGAGGCGTTGTGAGCATGTAGATCTGCTATTTTCACAATAGAACTGTGTTATACAAAATGTAATGCCTCTTTTCCATGAGGACTTTGCCATACCCTAGCTTTTGCTGAACTGACACCACTGCCGACCTGTCCTGATTAGAGAGGTAAATGATCCTGAACAACTCAGACATTGATTCTGCAGCGGAAGACTCACAGTGTCCACACTCATTATTTTCTTTATAATTAATTACCTTTAAAGCCACCAACACTAACGACTTTAGTGGGGAATCACTTGGTAGCTACTTTGGGCAGGTACTTTGGCAATAGTTAATATGAACACACTTTGCTACGCTAGAGAGTGACATGAAACATTTTATATTTACAGCTCAGTTAAGAATCACTAACAATGTATTTATTAAAGCTATACTGTGTAAGTTGCTCAACTAGTGGTCTGTAGCAGTATAGCAAACCGCGGTCGCGTCTGCTTTTTTCTTCCGTTTTTCCCCGCGGACCGGGCCGTCAGACTACCGCGTCCGCCTCGCCTCGCCGAGACGCTTTCAATGAGGTCTCCCGTGTCCCTCTACGAGCAGCGGTTGGGGAGTTACATGCTAGACTTCTAGACCAGCGTAAACAAAGCTGTTGAAGCAAGCTATTTCCTGAAAAGACGCAAGATGCACTGTAATTGGCCGGTAGTGTATCATGTGTGTATGATCTGCGATGTGATTGGCCAACGTATACACAACGTATACAGATGATGCAGATTACGTAATTTTGCCGCGAAATTCTCCCCCCCTCACGGCTCATAGAAAACATATAAAGAGAAGGCTTCAGAAGCTGAAAATAACGGAGTGGGTGTTCTAAAACTTTAGCGATTTAACAGTTAGGACAATTTTAAGATTTGTTTTATAAAAAAAAGTTACATGGTATAACTTTAAGTTGGCCTAACTAATTAACACATCATTTATTTTATTTTTTATTTTTTATTTCAAACATTATTTCAATTTTTGAAAACACACTGAGTGCCGAGACCCCCCCCCCCCCCCTCCCCTCAAGTCTGAGAAGAAAGTCTGAGAATCCAAAGTTTTAAGTGTGCTAGCTGATGCATTTCTGTGTGTATAAGGTCCCCACAGTCCAGAGCAGAGAGGAACAGTGGCTCAATTAGCCTCTTTCTAGCGTGATAGTCCATGGAAAGTAGGATCTATTGAGATAAAAAAAAAAGCCAAGCTTCATTCGTCTTTGTTCAAATCACAATGTGTGTTTTAAAAGTACGTTTCTCATCCAACTGCAAATCCCAAGGTAGGATAATGAGGCACACGTTCAATGGCGGTACGATTTGAGGTGCACAGCGGGGGATCTTTACACGGTTCCCACACATTTTTACCAATGAATTTCCAAAACTTTTCCAAAACCTTTCCAGAATATTTAACCCAATTTCCAAGACTATATTATAACAATAATTCTGCTCAATAACAAGTCGCTTACTCCTATACGCAATGCCTAAAGACAGGTAGTGTATGCCAGTGGTTCTCAACCTTTTCAGGCCGTGACCTCCGAAATAATCATATTTTAACTGGGGACCCGGCACCCTGACGAGCACTAATTTGAGGAATTTTGTATAACACGGTTCTATTGTGAAAATAGCACCGTGTGAGCATGTAGATCTGCTATTTTCACAATTTCTGCCTCTAATATTTGACAATTTGACCAATGTTTAATTAGTCATTTCAGAGGTATTAACAAAATCAATAACCAAAGACAATGAATAGCTATTTTTTTCCAGGACCTTCCAGGACCCTTGATCAATTCCAAAACTTTTCCCGTACTGGAAAAAAAAATCTAATTTCAAAATATTTCCAGGAATTGCATGACCGTGGGAACCCGGTCTTTATCATTAAAAACTCTCTAGAGTCTCATCAGCTTTTAAAACCAATGTTAGATTCAGCAATGATTCCTGGAAAACATCAAAGGCAAGTTGCAACAATATTGACTCACGTAATCTTTGAAATGTGTTGGTCGTACAGTCAGGAGCAACAGAAGCTCCCAGAATGATCCAGGGCCGGGGTAAAGCACAAAATCACAACGAGCTTGTAAATTGGCTATTTGTGGTGAACCCTCCCCCCAGAATAGGCATGCTGGGGTTCAAGTGGTTAAACGTCAAGTATAAAAGTTATTTTCAATCAGTTCTGATTTTCCTCGGATATTCCTCTGTGACATAGACCAGGGGTTCCCAAACTTTTTTGTCTCAGGGCACCCCATGAATATTCTTTTAATCCGAGGCACCCCTACTTTATAATTATCACTCCCAGCACCTTATATTTATAGCATATATCGTCGTTGTCGGGTGAAAACCTTGTATGTCCAAAACCGTTCGTTTTGTATTTATCATCTATAAAATGTACTAAACTAGTGAAAACAGCAGATCTACAAGCACACAACGCCTCGCGTCATGAGGCGTTGTGTGCTTGTAGATCGTCTGTTTTCACTAGTTTTGTGCGACAGTCTTGTATGATGAAGCAGGGCTTTGCTTTACCAAAAGACGTACACATTCGAAACTTGGAGATACGAGGTTTCTGCCCGACAGTGACGATATTTCAGTGATTATGTTGCGAGGAAAGCGTTGAGATAATAGCCATTTTGGTTAGAACTGACTGAAAATAACTTTAAACTTCAAGTTTAAAATCACTATAACATATTTTATCAAGTGTCCAAATAAATTCCAACTATTATCAAATTATCTCGTGGCACCCCTAGACTGCCGTCACGGCACCCACTTTGAAAACCCCTGACATAGACTACCGTATCTCAGGTGCAATGATGTGCATTTACGTTGCGTAATACGATGTACGATTCTAAAAAATGTACAGTGTAATTCTAGCCTGGCGTTGCTCATAGTAATTCCTCACTGCGTATCGGATATTAGTCTGGACTCACGAGCAGAATTTTCATTTCCAAGGGGTGTGTTAAAAAAAATGGCTCTGGACACGATTGGTTAGACCAGACCAGACCAATGTTGGGCCCTGATTGGTTCCCCCACATTTTGGGGGAGAGGAAATGGATTCACAATTGAGCGGGGTCAGACCCATATTCACCAAGGGCAAGTTTTTTTTTTTTGCCCGGGAGGATTGGTCTGGTTCCAGGCTAGTGTAATTCAGGGGTGCCGTGGATGAAAAGGTTCTATACAGCAGGGGTTCCCAAACATTTTTGTCTCAGGGCACCCCATGAATATTCTTTTAATCCGAGGCACCCCTACATTATAATTTTCACACCCAGCACGTTATATTTATAGCATATCGTCGTTGTCGGGTGGAAACTGTCGGGTGCTTGTTGATCGGCTGTTTTCACAAGTTTTGTGCGACAGTCTTGTATGATGAAGCAGGGCTTTGCTTTACCAAAAGACATACACATTTGAAACTTGGAGATACGAGGTTTCTGTCCGACAGTGACAATATTTTAGTGATTATGCTGCGAGGTAAACGTTGAGATAATAGCCATTTTGGTTAGAACTGACTGAAAATAACGTATTTCAAGTTTAACATTATACTAAATATATTTTTTAAGTGTCCAAATAAATTCCAAATAGTATCAAATTATCTCACGGCACTGCTGTCTGGACTGCTGTCACGGCACCCCAGGGTGCCCCGTCACCCACTTTGAAAACCCCTGATATACAGGGGTTCCCCGAGTCCAAAAAAGTTTGAAAAGCGGATTAGAAGGTCTGGAGGATGAAAGCGAGAGAGGAGAGGTTGAGGTGGTCTGGAGACTCTGGACATGTGGCGAGGAGGAAGGATGACAGACAGCTACGCTGGGGGATTGAAGACTGAGCTGCCAGGTAAGATGAGAGGAAGAGGAAGAGGAGAGGAAGGCCAAAGAGGAAGCTTAAGGACAAGGGTGTCACACCAAATCCTGGGCCCTGGGTACAAGTAGGGGTGGGCCCTATGGTGATGAATATCGTTGAGGCGATACAATGTCTCCACGATATGCCTTTTCAGAGATATCGTATATATCGTGATAGAATGAGGGAGCCTTATGAAAAAATCCTGTTGAATTGTCAATACAGAGATTCATTGCAGAATTCATTTAAACCTGCATTTTGGTCTAAATCAGTGGTTCTCAAACTTTAAAATGTCAAGGTCTCCCCTTAACTCTGACAGTCTACAAATGGAACCAAATTTCATTTGGTTTCATATATGTATATGTATTAAAAAAATACATATATGTATATATGTATATATTCAAAGATTTGCTGTCATTTTCACGACTTTTCAAAAATAGCAGATATACAAGCTCACAGCGCGGCACCGAGTGCTAAAGTATATAAAATAATTAAGGCCCTTCCCTCCACCTTGGGCCCTAGTAACTCAGTCCCACTTTTCCCCCCTTATTGTGACACCCCTGCTTACGGATGCGATGAGAGAGAGAGAGAGAGAGAGAAGGAGAGAGAGAGAGAGAGAGAGAGAGAGAGAGAGAGAGAGAGAGAGGGAGAGAGAGAGAGAGAGAGAGAGAGAGAGAGAGAGAAAGAGAGAGAGGGAGGACATGCAGGTGACAGGAGGAGGAGTGACCCAGGAAGAGGCAGAAAACACCAGCAGATGGGAAACAGATGAGGCGCCGCGGCCGCCAAACCCCTGGTGGGAATTAGAGTGGAAAGTTTTAGAACAGGAGACTTCAACATTTTCAGGCCAGGGACCCCTCAGATGAGAGAGAGATGAAGCAGGGACCCCCACAACCTGCTCATAGATTCCGTATATAGTTTCATTGTTTGACAGCACAATCGTGAATCGTCAGTGTATTTTGGATTCGTGTCTATTTTGTGTTTTCAGTCAGATATTTTAACCACTTGAACCGTCAATACTTAATAAACTTGACATCACTCTGTACTCAGTCTGCTCCTTTTATGCTCTATACACCAAAGCTCTTTGCCGAAAATGGCCGATCTACAAGCTCACGCTGCGAGGCGTTGTGAGCTTGTAGATCGGCTATTTTTGGCTACAGTTCTCAGAATATGGACACTAGGGTTCAAGTGGTTAATACAAAAAAAGGAGAAAAAAACTTTCTATCACTCAAAGATTTGGAGGACCCCCTGTAGTAACTCTGAGGACACCCTAGGGGTCCCAGACCCATGTTTTAGAAGACCACTCTGATGCAGGCTACTCTGTCTGCACCTCTTTTTCCATGTCAAGGAACCACTAAATGAATAATGAATCTGGCCACGGACCCCCATACAAGATGTGTTGATAAAATGTTAAATGGTAAAATATAAATGAATAAAATGGCCAAAGGTTTCAAAATTGTCAAATAGATTTTGATGCTATATTCAAGGTATAGGTAAGTGATATTTTTTTCACACACACACACACACACACACACACACACACACACACACACACACACACACACACACACACACACACACACACACACACACACACACACACACACACACACACACACACACACACACACACACACACACCACCCCGGACAGCTCTACATTCTGATAGTAATCATTCACAATCATTTAACAAAACCGAATATAAGTGTTCATCTCTGGAAGCCAATTCACCCTTTGTTAGGCTCCTGGTTGGTCCCTGACTGACCAACCAGCAGGCTCTATCTGCCTTGTCCCGCCCTGGTTCCGCCTTTTTGAATTAGCTAAAACATATTTTTTTGAGAAATAAAAACAATTAAAAGCATGCTGATTCACTATGCTGCCACTGAGCAGCTCCAATTGACTGAAACAAAGTTTGAAATTAGAATTGAGCACACAGAATAACAATATGAAGCAACTGAATTAACATGGCAGTGGATGGAATGTCCCACTGTATGTCCCTCCAAGACACAGCAACCAATGGGTGTGGAGAGGGGCAGGACAATGGGCGGGACTTGACAAAGGGTGAATTGCATCCACTCTGGAGAGAGCGCTCATACGCGATAGAGGACCAGTAAGACTCCCTAATCAGGAGATAAGTGACCGTCAGGTTGCATACACAAACTTTAGAAGGCAGTGGTAGCCAATGAGGAGGGAATATGGGAAATGGGACAGATCCATGTTGATGACATGACTTTAGAGATGCTGTGTACCGCTTTGCGTGATTTTAGGCCAAGATCTGTAGGAGCAGTGTCCAAAAATGTGTTTTTCAGAAATCGGCCTAATGGTGGCACTATAGAAGAGGGCCATGTGAGAAATGAGTGTGTGCAAAGTTTGGCATGGTTAGGGGCAACGGTGGCAGAGATGTGACTAGGGCAAAAGTGTGACATGATGTGACTGACTGACTGACAGATTGACAGACTGACAGCCAGTGGAGCTTTTCATAGTAACTGCGACCTGACGGTCACAAAAAAAATACACTATACAATTTAAGCTGAAGAATGGGTCTTTTCAACCCACCTGTTCCGTTTATTAAATATGTGGAGAGATGGGGGCGATGTTCCCCTGTGACTGAGCAAACACTCTACAGCAATGATTACCATCACAACATTTAACCTTTTTAACAAAAAAGCTTTTTGTTTTAACCAAAAAAAAACACACCACTTACCCTGTCTACACCCTAACACATTTTGCCTGGGACCCCCCTGGAAGCCCCTCAAGGACCCCTTTTAGAAGCAGACTGATGTGTGTGCTATCAGAGCATAGTAAGTGGGCTCCGGCAGCGAGAGAGGCTCTATAATGATTGGGTTTCTCGACCAGTGCACCCCGACACCTCTGCTAAAAATCTACCAAATTAAGACCACTGCCATAGCAACCCACTCCGGCTGCAGTGTGTGTGTGTGTGTGTGTGTGTGTGTGTGTGTGTGTGTGTGTGTGTGTGTGTGTGTGTGTGTGTGTGTGTGTGTGTGTGTGTGTGTGTGTGTGTGTGTGTGTGCCTGCGTACGTACGTGTTTGTTTGTTTGTTTTAATATAGGCTACTTGTGAAAACCAAATGTCGTCACTAGATGTTTGTGAGGAGGAACATTTTCCTGGTTTTAGGGTTAAAAAGTGATTCTTTTTTTTAGAGATAAGCTTACGATTGGGAAAAGATTCCGATAGGGTTTAGGGATAGGAATTTAGACGTTAGAAGTAGACCTAGCTGTTGGAGTTGTACCTATTTTAAACATACAGTAGTTGAGAGGAGAATAGCAGATCTGCAAGCTCGTGAGCATGTAGCTATTGTGTTCTTTACAGTTTACAGTTTACAGTTTAGGCATTTAGCAGACGCTTTTAATCCAAAGCAACTTACAATAAGCAGATAAAACATCACAATAATAAACAAGATAATATGTCAGTACATCAACAGCAATATAACAAATGCAAATGAATAACTATCTAGAAAATACTATATAATCTGTAAAGAAAAAAGGTTTCTAAAAAAACTAAAAACAAATGCTAACTAGCTTCATGTATGGTCATTGATTTTTCCAGTAGTGCTAAGGGTTTAGGTGGAGTCTGAAAAGGTGAGTCTTCAGTCCACGGCTAAAGCTAGCGAGTGAGTCCGTTGTTCTAAGTGCGACAGGGAGTTTATTCCACAACTTGGGGGCTAGGAGGGCAAACTGTCTCGGACGAATGGATTTTTGCCCTGGGGTTTTTAGCGAGGGTTCTGTCAGCATCCCTGTGTTGGCTGATCTAAGTGAACGGGTGGGGGTGTAGGGGTTGATCAGGTTTTGGAGGTATGGAGGAGCCATACCTTTGGCTGCTTTGAAGGTCAGCATCAGTGTTTTGTATTCCGTGCGGGCCGCAACCGGGAGCCAGTGGAGGCTACGGAGAAGGGGAGAGACATGTGAGAACTTAAGCTGGTTGAAGACCAGTCGTGCCGCGGCATTTTGGATCAGTTGGAGAGGTTTAAGTGCACATGCCGGGAGACCAGTGAGGAGAGAGTTACAATAGTCAAGTTTTGATATGACAGATGTCTGGATGAGGAGCTGGGCTGTTCTTAGTTGTTCTTTGTTGTTCTTTGGCTATTACCCTGCATTTATCTACGCCGTCCTAAAATGTCGATGTCCTCACATGTATGGAAATACAAACAACCTGTGCGTGTGTGCGTGAGCACGCTTCCGCGCTGGACAGTCAATTAATAGAACTAGACTGCACTTTGTGAAGGTGCCAGCTTACGCCTTGTGCACTCATGGCCATGTATGGCCTACCTGTGCACCAGCAGAGCATGCTTTATTAGTTATATCAGGTCCCACTTAGTGATTGTGACATCACCGAGAATGCTGGTCCCTCATTGGCTGTTGATGGTGACATCACCAAGAATGCCGGTCCCTGGTTGGCTACGGGCGTAAACATAAAAACAGGACGCGACGTAAAGACATGTTTTTTTTTTTTTTCAAGGGTTTTCCCATTGGATGACATAAACACGACAGAAACACTGAACGCAGTACTTGCACACTCTGCTGGAGCAAGTAATAAATGCATCCATCTATCTATCTAGGAGGCTTGGGCTGAAACTTTGCCCAAATACGGTTATTCATGATGTCACAATAATGACGTCATAGATGACTGACCTCATAGACTGGCATCCTATATAAATGGTGGAGCACGTTATAAAAACACATTCTTTTACAGAGGAAGACACTAAGGATCAGTTCTTATTCAGAGTGTTGCTGGTGAGTCAAATGTTGCACTGGACGGGGACTCTGAGAGGAGCACCAGATCGGGCTGCAGATCGGGCTGCAGTAACTGTGGGGAACAAGCTGTACACATTTGGGGGTTCCTCTAGGGGTCACATCAATGTGTACGTCTTCAACACAGTGTCTCTGAGATGGAGGACGCTGCCCCCAGTGGCAAAGAAGAGGAAGAGAGGAGAACGTCACATTGAAGTTCCCTGCAGGCGCTGGCACCACACTGCTGTGCTGGTAGAAGATACCATCTACATGTGGGGAGGTTGGACTAAGACAGGTTACTGCAACGTGCTTTATGCATATGATGTCGACGCCCACACATGGTTCAGACCCAGGGTTTCTGGGACCGTTCCAGAGGGGAGGACCGGCCACTCAGCCTGTGTGTTGGAGAAGATCATGTTTATCCATGGAGGATACAACCAGCTGACTGGACAGACTAATGACATCTACGAGTTGGACACCACCACAATGGTCTGGTCTTTAATTAACTCATCTGGTGCCGATCCCGAACTAGTTCGGCTTTATTTCAATCCAATACAATCTTTTTTTTATTAATTCACTTACCCCGAGCTGCTTGTAGAGTCGTGGGTGGTCCTGGCTCGCTAGCCGCTAGCCAGCTAGCCGTTCTACTCTGTCCGACGATATATTCCATTAAAAATGGTTTAAAATACATTTTTGAGCTCCCCAATGTTCACCCGATGTTCGGCACCGCTTCCGATGAGTACACGAGTGTGCCGATCCCGAAGTAGTTCGGCTTTATTTAATTAAATGAATAAAATGATAAGAGGCCTTCTGAAGCCTGGCCTGATTTTTCTAGCTACTAGCCGAAAGCTAGCAACCTCCCGGCCGGCCGTAATTTGCGAACGCAATCGCCAATCTCCGCCTAATCCAATGAAAGACCGCATCTTTAAAGGCTTATATCTCTTTTTTGTGTTTTAGGGAAGCGGCGCAAGGTTTATTTACGGCGAAATCGCCCAAAAATGATCTTTTAGATGACAAAATGGGAATAGCCATTCCGTTAGCATCTTCATCCGGGACATTTCCATGCCGTGCATGAACGTGAGCACGTCAGGTCCTGGAAGGTGAAGTCCTGGAAGCTAAAGCGCTCGCCTATGAGAGATGCGCTGGCATTCTTTGGCCCCTAGAGGGCGCTGGCACTCAAAGAGTTCACCAGAGAAGCTCCTCCACCTGCTTCATCATGTCACTCTGCCACCATCATCGGGACAAAGATGTTTGTATTTGGGGGTATTGGGGACCAGGGGGGGGAGATACCGCCACCACAACACCATCAGAGTGTTTGACACAAAGACCAACCGCTGGATGAAAACACCTTCTGCACAGCGTCGTCCAAGAGTACGCAGGAGTCATTCAGCCTTTACCTTCAATGGAGAGCTGTACATATTTGGTGGTGTGAACTCTAATGGTCCCTTACATGATCTGTCCAAATTCAATCCAGAGACCTTCTCCTGGAAGGAGGTGAAGCCCAAGGGGAATGGCCCTTTAAGGACGAGTGATGGCAGCTGCTGCATGATGGGAGATCGCATCATCATCTTTGGAGGATATGGATCAGATGAGCTGTTTATCTTAGACTTGAGTCCAAGTCTGAAGACATTATGTAAGCTGGCAGTTATTCAGTACGGTCTGGAGCAGTCTGAACTCCCACAGGACATCAGGTGGGAACTGGCTGCCATTAACTAATGGAACTCGAAGACTAAAATGAATATAAAATCAAAATAAAGTTGAACATATGGCCGAGGAGTGCTATCCACCCGTTTCCACTGTGATTTACTGTAGAATTATGTGTGGGACACACCCGGAGGACAGCTGACATACAAGCTCACGATTGCGTCGCAGATGCAACCGCTGTGAGCTTGTAGATCACACTCGGCTGCAACGCCGGAACTGCCGCACACATTCTGCGCCATGCACGGCGGGAGAGCGTGAGCAGGGAAATGGCACGCCAGATGGGCCACCGCTGGGCGGAAGGAACACTGGCGCTTCCTGGACTGTTCTGTCGACCTGGCGACCGAGGAAGGACTGGACAGCCTGGAGGCCTGCCTGGAGGAGAGGGCTCGCCAGAACACCGGGGACGTTGATCTGAAACCTGCCTCCACAACCGGCAAAGGACATCTATCATCCTCCACAGACGGCTCTGTGCCGCCATAAGTGAGGAAAGCACTTGCATGGAAGGCCCTGAACGGCATGAACAGTGTATGGAACTCCAACCTTCCCCGCCAAATCAAACTCAGCTTCTTCTTTGCAACGGTAGAGTCTGTTCTCCTCTATGGCAGTGAATGCTGGACCCTGAAGCCAACCCTGCAGAGGTCTCTAGACGGGTGCTACACCAGAATGTTGCGTGCAGTACTTAACATCAGCAAGAGTGCACGTTACCAACAAGAGCCTGTATGAGGGAATACCAAGGGTTAGCGAGAAAATTGCTGCCAGAAGAATGAGACTAGCAGGACACTGCCAAAGACACCAGGAGCTTCCTGCCAGCAAACTGGTGCTGTGGGAACCAACACATGGGCACCGGTCACGAGGACGTCCCACAATAACATACGTGGATGTACTCAAGAAACACGTAGGAGCACAAAGTGCCGACGAGCTGGCCGGATGTGTGGAGAGAAGGGATGACTGGAGGCGACAATGGAGGGCTCGTATGAGGACGAGCTAGAGAGAGATTGTGTGATCTGATACAACAGCTGGAGAATCTTTCAGTCTCACCGGACAACCGAGAAAAGGCAGACGGTACCAAACCTCTAACCACCTAATAGAGGGTGTCAAAAGGCCCAGTTGAAATACATAGATATAATGACATCATAATATCATCCCCTCTTCTTTTACCATCCAACAACAGCTGTGGGTGTGGCTAACTTCAGCTGGGTCACCCACCACCCACCTGACAACTTAATGAACTGGTGGGTGTGGCCACATAAAAAACATTTTAACACTTTCTAAACACCTTTTTGAAAAGAAAAAATATATATTTTTCTTTTTGTTTATCAATTTCTCAGCTCAGGGAGACTTGAATTCATGGATATTCATGAGCAGTGCTAACTCCTGCATATGGCTTTTGTGTGTATGTACCGTATGTATGTCCGTCACGGGATGTTTAATGAAATGAACTCATAAACCGCTCACTTCACACTTGGTGTGATTTTTTATTTTATTTTTTGCAGTCCTAAGCCAATAATTTGTTTGTAATAAATGTATGCCCACTGATTCCGAACAGAGACACAAGTGATTGCATTGGTGCTAATGCAAACAAATTATTGGCTAATTAATAAAAATAAAAAGTAGTGCATTCTATGTTTCTATAGGCCTATCTGGTGCAGGCCTGGCGCCACAGGGGTGCCAGAGGGGCATAGCCATAGATATATATAAGAAGGCTAGATAGCTCATGCACGCTGTTGGCCAATGGGGACTGACGTCGCTACAGGTCGGCCATCTTGGGACAGGACCGATCGCCCAGTATAACATTAACTAGAAGTTTGCGGCCCTTCGGGTCACTCACATCTAGAGATCGCTCACAGCTGCGTTGTAGCAGTGATCCAACTGATATGGCCGCGTATGGAGATCTGTACTGTATCCTGTCAGTCCTTGCACACTTTCTCACATGTCCCTAGTGGCCAGTTTTCCAGGTGCCCACCTTCCAATTGGCCACTTGTCCCTAGTGCCCAGTTGTCCAGGTGCCCACCTCTCTAAGAGGCCACTTGTCCCTAGTGCCCAGTTGTCCAGATGCCCACCTCTCCAAGTGCCCACGTATCACTAGTGCCCAGTTGTCCAGATGCCCACCTCTCCAAGTGCCCACGTGTCCCTAGTGCCCAGTTGTTTTATATTACTGTACGCAATGTAAGTGGTGGCAAATGTGCCTATAACGTTGCCAGAGTACTGAGCAGTACATGCCAAGTGTGAAGCCTCTAGGATAACTGGTTTGCTGGGAATAGGAAAAATACGCCATTTGGCACTCCCTGTTGGCACTCCATGGACTCCTTCACCAATACTTACTATATGTAAGATATAAGCCTTCAGGGGCGTTGCCAGGGACGTGCTGGCCATTGGGAAAAGCGGGACAACTCCCGAACGGCCGGTTCATTCCCGGACGGTCCAGGCCGGCCATTAGGAAAAAATTAAACTGTTTGCACAAAAGTAAAAATTAAACTGTTTGCACAAAAGTAGTGAAAACAGCCGATCTACAAGCACACAACGCCTCGCACCGCGAGGCGTTGTGTGCTTAGATCTGCTGTTTTCACTAGTTTAAATCATTTTTTAAATGATAAATACAAAACAAACGGTTTTGGACATACAAGGTTTCCACCCGACAACGACGAAATATAACTAATGTAATTGGCCCACTGGCTTGTCACTTGTCATGATCTGAAATGGCAAATCTTTGAGTAGCAGCAGCTATTATATCTCTCTCTATAGCGCGCAATGAGGGCCTTACCAACTCTTTTTCCCGGGCTGAATCAGGGGCCCAGCACGTCCCTGGGCGTTGCCGTCATAAACCGAAGTGCAGCGCTGATGCAAGCACTCAAGATGTCTTTACACAAGTAAAAGTATCGATACCACAACATAGTAATAGTATACCCAAAGTTTTCCCCATTTGTCAAAAAAGTATTTCGAAAACAGCAGATTGACAAGCTCACAACGTGTCGAAACGCGGCGCTTTGTGAGCTTGTAGATTGACTATTTTAAAAGTGTTGAAGTATATGAAATAATGTAACTAAAGTATTCAAATAATTGTTGGGGAGTAAAACAAATGCAATATTTTCCCTCAGAAGTACAGTAGCAGAGTAGAAGCATAAAGTATTAAAAAATGGAAATCAGTCTGCAGTCACATTTCCACTGTGTGCCGGCAGCTGCAGTGCTGGCTGTGTGTGTGTGTGTGTGTGTGTGTGTGTGTGTGTGTGTGTGTGTGTGTGTGTGTGTGTGTGTGTGTGTGTACAGTCAATTAACACAATGAGACTTCAGAGGCGGTGCATGATAAACTGTCTGGGGCTCAGAGTGTGGGAGAAAACACTGCACTTCATCTACTGGTACCACTTAGAGACATGCAGCGGTGCACTGTAACACAGTACATGTACTTCAGCAGGCTGTATACCAAACCTCTAGTTCAGGAGTCTTCAACAGGGGGTCCGGGACCCCTAGGGGGTCTTCAGAGTTACTACAGGGGGGCCGCCAAATATGTGTGATAATTCTTTTAAATTAACAACTTGAACCCTCGCATCCCTATTCCAAGGAGAACTTTAGCCAAAAATAGCAGATCTACAAGCTCTCAACACCTCGCGCTGCGAGGCGTTGAGAGCTTGTAGCTATTTTCGGCAAATAGGTTTGGTGTAGAGGTAAAAAAGAGCAGACCAAGTACATACTGAAAGGTGAAGTTTACAAAATATCGAACATTTAAGTGGTTAAATGTCGTAAAATACACATTAACATGAATCCAACATAGACAGATGACAGTGCTGTCAAACAAGTCTATGAATCTATCTATGAAATCGATGAAAATCTGCATCACACATTTATACAATATGTAGAGGGGGTCCCTGCTTCATCTCTCTCTCAGCTAAGGGGTCCTTGGCCTGAAAACTAGCCAGAATAAAGCTGCTCTGAAAAGGCCTGTGGATTCAGCTGCTGCGGTAAGTGGTCAGATGGGTGGGCAGAGAGGTGGGCCCTGATCAGAAAGAAAAAAATAAAACAAAATTAAAGATGGGGTGCCATGATTTTTTTCCCCTCTAAAACATGATGATCAGGTATTATGATTATACTAGGAAGATTTTTTTCTCTCCAAAAATGTGTACAGAAAGTGTTAAAATAATGTTTTTATGTGGCCACCCCCACCAGTTCATTAAGTATGCCTGGTTGTCATGGTGGGTGGTGACCCAGCTGAAGTTAGCCACACCCACAGTGTTGGGTGAATGGTAAAAGGGGGAAACAAACAGGGAAGGCAGATTTGCACATTATAACCACATCTGGGGGTCAATTAAGAGTAATGTTAACTCCATAGACACATACAAAACAGAACAGATTTGCACATTATAACCACATCTGGGGGTCAATTAAGAGTAATGTTAACTCCATAGACACATACAAAACAGAACAAGTACAAAATTATGGCACCACCTCTTTAACTGATTTAAAAGTGTTTCAACTTGGCAGCCAATAAAAAACTAATAAAAACTAATAAAAAATCGCGCGATGCAACCCGCAAAGCGACATGCTTCATTGTGCCAACATGAAGTGACTGCTATGGAGAAACTAGTCTTTAGCTATGAGTTCACTCAATCCCCAAAACAGGTGCAGGAGTAGTAGCGGTGTGTGTCTGTTTTCAAAGAGTCAGAATTGACGTCCTGGTCAACACTGCTTTTCCGATGTTTCCTCCCTGCAGCGACATATATCCACACGCAGCAAGTGTGCAGCCTGCTTGCAAGCGTTTGTGTGTTAAGAGAAACACCTTTCCGACTACAACCGTCTAACTTTGCCCACCGTTGCCATGTTTTGTTTACCAAGCAATCAGGTCTAGGAAAATAAAATCCACGTTTTTCTATTTCTTTTCTTTTCTTTTGGCGGTGGGGGGGGGGGGCAAGTGGCCATGACCCGAGGGCAAGTAGAACATGACCTGTACTTGCCCGACGGGCAAGTGCCTCTCAGACCTTAGTGTCAACCCCTGCTAATTGTATATCTGTTCTTGAGGTAATTGTTTATCACCAAAATCATGAAGGCTAATTTGACTTGTGGGATACATTACATACATAAGTTGGTGCGTCCAAAAATGTATAGTTACTACACTTTGACTTTGTAGGGCAACTGCAATTGAGTACAATGTCAAGGTACTTTTAATTCATTTATTCTAGTATTTCCACTTCTTGCTACTTAACTCCACCACATCTCATTAATTTCTCAAGGTTTTAACGAAATAGAACGCCATGGCATTTTATATTTTGGGTTTGCATGAATCGTTCATAAATTAATGTTAAATCATCATTCATTTCTCAAGGTTTTAACGAAATAGAACGCCATCGCATTTTATATTTTGGCTTTTTTGCATAAATCGTTCATACATTAATATTATATCATCATTAAAATCGCAGTGTATGGGCAATTATTTGGGGGGGGGGGCCCAACTTGCAATAGCGTCAGGGCACCACCAGTGGGAAATCTCTGCCCTATTTTACGTTCCCGTCCTTTTAGCATACGCGTTTAATTGCGCAATGAACATTGTACTTGATAAAATGCATATCGCGCGGCCCTTGATTAATATAGTATGTGCAAATAATAATAATTGGCTGGCAGGGGATATGCATGTGCTCATTAGCATATTTACTGCACGCACGGAGTTATTATTATTGCAAAAAGCGTGCGACTCACGGCGGTAATTGTTCATCCTTAATTTAGAATCATTATTAATGTATTACTGGAAATGGTGGGGAAAAAGTACTCAAATTGTGTACAGAAATACTTGTTTGCAAGTAAAAAGTCTTCCTATAAAAGTATTGCTATCAAGATGTACTTAAAGTAACACAAGTAGAAAGTACTCATTATGCATTTCAGGAATTAGCACCGTTGTGAAAATTATATACTTCAAAATATGTGTGCCAGAGTTGCCAAGTCTGCTTATTATAAGCAACTTTCGACTCCCGAACCCGACAAACTCGGCTGTGCGTCACTACCCATCTCTCTCGCTACCGGTGTGTGTGTGTGTGAGAGAGAGAGTTTGTGTGTGTGTGTGTGTGTGTGGAAAAAAAGAGGTAAAAACAGATTTTGGTGCCATTTTAACTCATTTGGCAGGGAACACAACCTGGGAGAGTATTTTTCGCAAGTCTTTAAGTCCGAGTGTATCAAAAAAGCTACTTGGTTAAGCACCGTTCGTCCAACCAGTTTAACATTCACCAGGTTAGCATTCACCAGTATCGGCAGGTTAGCATTCACCAGGTTAGCATTCACCAGCGTTAGTTTCACTGAGGTTAGCGTTAAGGTTAGGTTTAGGTGTATCTCCGTCCCCCAGACTTTCGTCGCCTCCGCAACCGCCAATCACAAGCTTCCGCTGCCTTAACCCAGTTGCTTTTTTGATACACTCGGACTGAACGACCTGCAAAAAACACTCTCCCAACACTCGCGTGCGTTATCACATGGCCTAGTAGTCGCTTCTTTTGGCCATGTTTTCATAGACCTAGTATATCCGCTTGTTTCTCCACACAGAATCTGGCAACACAGATGTGTCAGTTCTGGCTGTCAGTCTAGGATGATTTAATCTCCACATGTGGCTTTAATAGCAGCAGGAACACGTCAGAGCGCCTGCACACGTCTTCAACACCATATAAACAATGAGGTTTTAAACCATTTAGACCGCATTATTACGCATTGTTACTTTAACCAGTATTTTATACCGAGTGCCGCGCTGCAAGCTTGTAGATCTGCTATTTTTTTGAAAAATTTTGAAATTTGTCATGCAAATCTTTGAATACTATATCTTTTTTTAAAGCGAACATTTGTGACTCAAATATTTGCTTCTGTGGGGGTCCCTGATTTTGAGATTGGGGGCCGCCAAATACATATCATTCTAGGGGTCCTTGACATGAAAAGGTTTCAGAACCACTGACAATAGAAACATGAGTTAAAAAAAAAAACATAGGAAAGATTTAGAAGACATTTATAGAATCACGATTTTTCAAAAATAGCAGATCTACAAGCTCGCAGCGCGGCACTCGGTGCCGCGCTGTGAGCTTGTAGATCTGCTATTTTTTTTTATATAGTTAAAGCATAAAATAACGGTTAAAGTGGTTTAACGGAAGCGTTCCCGGTCTAAATAAGTTAATTTGGATAAACAGATGTTGGCACCATATTGAACGCCGTGACTTGGTGGTTACGCATGTTTGAGCCAACACAAAGGGTGAGAAGATGACAAGGAAAGCTGCACAGCTGATGAGTATGGAGCGAATTTAGTGCCAATATACCTTGTGCGTGTTTTAAAAATATTCACACGCGTGTGCATGTTTTGTGCACCGCAAAATAAATACTCACATGTGTTTTAAAAATATTCACACGTATTTAAAAAAAAATCACACGTGTGTGCATGTTTTGTGCACCGCAAAATAAAATTCACACATATTTTATTGCAATTCACAGTATTTTACAAATCTCATATTTCTACAAATCTTAAGCTGTGGATCACAACATAAAAACAAGTTGCAAATCTTTTCTGTGGATCACAAAATAAAACACAAGTTGCAAATCCTTTTGTGGATTTAAAATACAAGTTGTGAATTACAGATACAGACCTGTGGATCTGAAAGACACAGCTCAACAGACTTGTGTGGATTTACAAAACACGGATCAACAGAGCTGTGGAGACACGAAACTTTTTTGCATTTGTGTGGACCAATAGCTGTGGAACTCCAAAACACAGAATTGTGGCACTGTTTTCCCGTGTGCCCGTGAAGTTCTTTGGCTCGTGTATTGACCAATCAGGTAATGGGGGGCGGAGACTAGGAGGGGCTTTTAGCCGCCTCCCAGGCTCCCATTGGTCCAATAAGCCCATCGGTGGAGGGGACACAACAACTAGAGATGGGATTTATGGCTCTCTGAAGTGAGCCGGATCTCTGGGATCTGTTCCTTTCAAAGAGCCGTTCAAAAGACTGGCTCATTTGAGTTACTATCTTAACTATAGTTAGATACAAATTTCAAATAACTTATACAACCCTATATAGCCTACATTTATTTCTGACATACATAGGTTACATACCTGCCATTTGAAAATAGCCGATCTACAAGCTCACAATGCATTGTAGATCGGCTATTTTCAAATTATTTTTCTACATTTTATTCATTGGAAAACATGTGACATTCTGCACAATGAATACTTTCTACTATATTTTGAAACCAATACTTTTGTAGCCTACTTTTACTCAAGTAGCCTACATTAACATTCCAAACTTCAACTTGTGGCAGAGTATTTCCACATTGATCGCGGTATTAATATTTACTTATGTAAAGAAATTGCCTACTTTTCCCACCACTGTTCATTTAGAAAGAAACGGCTCCCTGCGAACCGGATCCCATCGTTCATTTCAAAGAGCCGTTCAAAAGACTCGATTCGTTCACAGACGTCCCATCTCCAACAGGCGTGCGCAGGCGGATGAACTCAGTGAATGGAGAAGATAATGGCGGACGAGCAGGTTTGTTTACAAAAATAGAATGCATTAATGTGGAATTACTGTTTAAGAATAAGCTCTTCTTGGACAAACGTCCTGGTAGAGTAGTACTGTAGAGTAGAACTGACCTAATGTCAAAACTCCAGGACTCCAGGTCCAAATTATTTTTTTTTCATGTTGGCGGGGAAAAAAGCACTCTACTCAAGTAAAAGTATTAATACTGCTATTTAGAAATGCTCTGTTACAAGTAAAAGTTCTGGATTAAAATGTACTCAAGTAAGTAAGTACATACTGTATCAAGTTGCCAAATAAATATATAAAACAAATCATTGGAAAATCGCCGACCTACAAGCTCACAATGCGTCCCCGGTGCGACGCTTTGTGAGCTTGTAGGTCGCTGTTTTCAAATGGCCGAAATCTAGTGAGGTTAAAAGTAACTGGTGGTAACTTATGTTGTAGTGGAGTAAAAATACAATGTTTGTCTCCGAGATGTTGTGGAGTAGAAGTAAAGTTACTTAAACACTCAAGTAAAGTACAATTAATGTCTCCAATTTGTACTTAAGTAATGTACTTATCAGTTAGATTAATGATACATTTGTCTGTTTTTAATTACTTGTAGCTATTAGCAAACTCATAATGTGGGTCATGGACAGGATAAAACCTAGCTTCTACCTATTTCAAAGAACTAATATAATTAGCTCTTTGCTTTCTAAGCTATAGTGTTTACATCATGCATCTTATGCAAAGGATAAAATGTATTGTAAATTGCATGTTGTTTAGACGGATGTGAGGTACAGATAAAGAGATTAAATTGTTTCAAACTTGTATTGGCTCAGGTTACTTCTATAATTATCTTTTTAATCAACGGCACCCCTTGTAGGAGCCAAACTGGGTTAAATGGTATTTTGGTATTGGGCACTAGATTGATTGGGTAATTGATTGGCTATTGATGGAGGAACCTCATTGGCACCTCGTTTCATGGGTGTGTCTCTGTAGGTGGCCTCAGAGGTAACAAAAGGCACTTCTCCCATGCTCACCTTGAAGGCTGGTTGTGTTCTTGGAGGTAGGTTGAGCTGGGGGAGAGAAACTTTGGTTGACCGCCTACGCACTTTCTATAGCTCTAAATCGCACTTTCATTGTTGTTTGCTCACTGCTATTAACTTATTTTCATACACCTATTTATTGCATTATTTGATCGCATAATTGTAATGATTGGTGTCACTGAAAGTTCTAAAGTAAAGCATTTTAAACTTATGAGCGATTTTGTGGATGTGAGTTTTTTAAGGTGCGTGTCATACAGTCTTTTAAATCTCCCATGGTTAGCCTACCGGCTGTTTTAACTATTGGGGTTACTAGCAGCTGTAACACCCCGTATCCCATTATCAAAAGTAAATAGTTTCTTCTTAAGACAGTATTTCACAAGGAAAACTTGAGATATCTCAGTTTTTTTAACCACTTGAAACCCAGCATCCCTATTCTTTGGGGAATATTCACCAAAAATGTGACTGATGTATCTCTAGTCTGTGTGACTGATGCATTCATCAACTGAATGGTCAATATTGTTTTTTTCCCCCATGAAGCTAGGTTTTCCTACAGTATAATCTACAGTATAAGATTACTGAGGCACAAAGCTGTGTATGCATGTGTATTGCAGTACGTCTTATCCTAGCTTGCTGTTGCTCTGAATAAAGTGTAGACCTGATAAATGCCTAAATTGTATAGCGTGTTGCTCTGAACACTAGACCCTGGTGACGGCAGTCCAGGGGTGACGCAAGATAATTTGATAATATTTGGAATTTATTTGGACACTTGAAAAAATATTTAGTACCATTTTAAACTTAAAGTACAAAGTTATTGTCAGTCAGTTCTAACCAAAATGGCTATTATCTCAACATTTTCCTCGCAACATAATCACTATCGCCACTGTCGGGCAGAAACTTCGAATCTCCAAGTTTCAAATGTGTATGTTTTTTGGTAAAGCAAAGCCCTGCTTCATCATATAAGACTGTTGCACAAAACTAGTGAAAACAGCTGATCTACAAGTACACAACGCTAGTTTAGTACATTGTATAGATATAAATACAAAAGAAACGGTTTTGGACATACAAGGTTTCCACCCGACAACGACGATATGCTATAAATATAAGGTGCTGGGAGTGAAAATTATAATGTAGGGGTGCCTCGGATTAAAACAATATTTATGGGGTGCCCTGAAACAAAAAAGCTTGGGAACCCCTGCACTAGACTATGAAACCTATCATTTAACCTATTGTTAAAATTGCTTTTCAGAAAATCAGAGACACCCTCTGGGGGCTGTATACCACAATTGGCAACACTCTGGAGAGACTACATGCAACTGCAGGGACCTCCACGCCCTCCCTAAGCACACTGGCCCCTGCTGCACCCCAGAGGGCACCAACCCCTATTGGACCCCATAGACCAATGACCCCTGCTGGTCCACAGAGACCCCAGACAACGGAATATGCACAAGCGGAAGAATCGGTGGACAAGTTATCAGCGGTGGAGGACAAGTTATCAGAGTAAGTTCATATAATTGTAAAATCACATTTTCCTAATGACTGCAGTTATGAATAATCCATGCAACAATTGCATTCTAATGCTGAAATCTCCTTTTCCCAGGACATTCAATTTTATCAAGAAAGGTGGAAAAAGACATAATGTTCGAAGGTCTGCTGCACCTGGAGCTGCAGTAAAGACCTTCAACCTCTCTGTCTTTGCACTCCCTGGACCAACCACGCTGACCCCAAAGAGCTCAGAGGAACTTAAACTTCAAAGAGCTGGCCTAGGGAAGAGCAGCATCCCCATTCCCCTGGATGCTTGTCATTATCAGGTAACTGGAAATATTCAAGGATACTGTACTGGTGTTGTTTGATTCCCATCAAAGTACTAACCTGGCCCGACCCTCCTTAGCTTCTGAGATCGGATAAGATCAGGGGTGTTCAGAGTGTTGTTCTTGTTTGTCATGTGTGAAAAGGACCCAATTAAAGTCAGAGCAGAGTTTGTCGTTCTTATATTTGTCTAAATACTAGTGCAGTAATAACGGTTTACAGTAGGTGGATTCTATTTCTGTTCCATTCTTTACAATGGTTTTCCTTTACAGATTGAAGCAGAACTTGAGCTCCGATACCCACAATTGGCTCAACTCGCTGGAGCGTGGTTATTCAAGAAATCTGCTGGTAAATCTCCCTTGAATTAATAGATTTTGGCCAGTGGTCTTGCTGTGTCTTTTGACACATGTACAGTTATGTGTTAGCTACCAATCAAGTGTATATCATATTCATTTTGTGAATGATTGATCCAAGAACTCTGCTGCACATACATACTTGTTTTTACAGGTGGTAGTGGACAAAGAGCACTACATGCAATTTCGATGGAGATCGGGGGTTACACTGGGCAGCAGCTGAAGGAAGAGACGAAGGGGGGGAAGAACGTATTGTATCTTGTTCCTCTACAAGACGATCTGGATACAAGTCCTCTTCCCCCCGACCACCAGCATTTTGCAAAAATGCCCAAAAGTTCTTGCCAAAAGTGTGGCTTGTCGATGCCGCTTCCACATCTAGACGAACATGTGCCCATCTGCCACAAAGTGGTAAGTGACTCTTATGAGGTGTATTGTTAATGTATGCATACAATCAGGTTAATATGCCCCCACCCCCCTCTTCATCTACCAATCTGAACATGCTTTATTACAGCCTTCTCAGGACAACAGCCCCACAGAGAGCCCTATTGAGATCATGGATGACCCAGATTACGATCCAGAAAGGCCCAATGACGAGCCAGAGTTGACCAACAGCAGAGAGGTTAGTAACGTTCAGTTTGTTGTTTATCCTTTTTATGCTTTAAGACACCTGGCCTTTTGTCTGTAAACAAAAGCCAGGTAAACGTGCATTTAGCAACACTGTGTACAGGTTTATGTCAAGCTGATCTTATTGACTACTAGAACTGAACACTGTCAAGGTGCCGACGCTTGCACCTCACGCTCAATATCATTGCCTGTTAATGAAGACATTACCAAGAGCGTTCTTTTATAACAAACTCTGCTGACGTCATCACCAGGAATGCTGGTCCCTCATCAGCTGTAGGTGTCACCTGCATACATACATTCCCAGAATCCCAGCCGTTTCATGGCTATGGTCTTCAAAAAACCCAGTCACCTACATACTGTACATGCATGCGCGCTCTGCTTGCGCTCTACACTGGCACATAGTGCTACACCTGTCCATGTCTAACCCAGACCTGCAAAATTTAAAGGTGACCAAATGTTCATGTAGGGTTTCCTCTTCTTTTATTCTTAGACAAACAGCACTGTGCCCATCCCTGTGCCCAGCCATCTGGCCTGCCCAATGTGCCAGGTTGTGTTTCCCAGCGATGCAATTGAGGACCATGCCGAATTCTGTGGCGTAAGGTAATTTATTTAATTTTATTTCAGTTATACTACTAACCGGTTAGTATGGCATGGAAGCAGCCATACCTGGCCTGAGTCTAACTGTTATTGGACTCGGAGCACAACAAGTGTTGTGTTAATCAAGGCACAACAGGATAAACAACGGAAAGCCATCTGCTCTCCTGCGTACATGTGTTGGTCCCTACACGATCTTGACATATATACTGCTTTCTGGCAGTCACCCTGGCTGTCTTCTGTCCTACAACAGAACCTTACTATTAGGTGATCATTGGTTTGAACGGAATGCTGTTTTTTAATCAATATTTTCTTTGTACAGTGGAATCGCTATAGATCAGCCCTCAAGTGTGTCTTCTGTTGAAGAACAGCCTTCCACGAGCGCTTCTGTTGAAGAACAGCCTTCCACGAGCGCTTCTGTTGAAGAACAGCCTTCCACGAGCGGAACGTCCAGAACTCTGCCTTTGTCAAGCAAAGAGCAAGGTAGGCTGTATTTAAACACCTGTCTAGCTTTGGTTCCAATGTGGGATATTGTCTAAAGGTAGCTCTCTACCACACCGTGGGTGGCAAGTGTGGGAAACGCGGCTTGTTACAAATCTACAGTTGAGAGTCCGGTAGGATTGCAAGTTGTTGGGAAGTGTTGACCATCGGAGAGCAGCGTGCTTGTTGTTGCAAAAGACATCAAGCCATATGCTATTTTTAGCTCCATAGTCAGGCTCTCACTCTCAGGTGAATTCTGCAACCACACACACACACCCCTTCTTTGTATATACTGTTTGTTTAGACTTACTGTCTTCTATTTTGTTTTTCTTTGCATATCTACTGCATAGTACTGTGTTCCATTTGTCTGTCATTCAATGTTATATGAGATACTTAAATGGTTTCCAGTGGAAATAAGCTTAGTCTTTTCATGGATCTCATTTTAGTAGACCTTGTACCAGTGAACTGTACCGTCATGAAACTGTACCTTTTCCTATGCAAACTTCTAATAAAGTCTTCAATCAATCAATCTCCCAATTGCATTCAACTGCCAGTCTGTAGTACTCGGTTTGGCGGAGAGCTACGTTTTTACATGTCTCACGGGGTCAGTACCGTATCGCCTCTAATGAATGATGCTAATTATTTGAAAAGTGTATGACCGAAGTTATGTCTTGTTTCTGAATCACAGAATGGATGGCCACTCCAGAGCCCAAAAGAGCTGCGTTCCTGTTCACTCAGGACTTACTCTTAAAAGCCGACAGAAATGCAGAACATCTTTATCTCTACCTTGATATTCAGAAAGATTTAGAAGAACAAGACGGGGCCATTCTGACTTTCTACAAAAAAGCCTGTGTAGATTGGACAGCGCCTCTGATATGCAAGCTAAGGGGTGTGTATATGTATCGACATTATAAGATGTAGCTTAATTCGAAAATGAACATTTTGAGAGCTGAATGAATGTGCTTTTCTACAGGAGATGAAGCGGTTGGGGATGGTGTGAAGCGATATGTCCTGTCAGCAATCTCTGAGAAACTGCTAAATGGATTCCATATTAACATGGGTATGTTTGTCATTCCAGTTTTAAGTAATATTTGTGATTTTGTACGTGTATCAATTCTATACGCATGTTGGATCTAGGTCCACTCTGAAGAATCGTGTCGCTTGAGTGTCCTTCCTTCCTTCCTTCCGTATCCTCGTGACCGTCCTTCCGAAGCCTCTGTGATGTCAGTGTGATGTCAGCGATACATGGCCGCAGGCTTTGTGACGTCCCACATCTTATGTGCTGGGCATACTACTAACCGACGCCAAGGACCTCCAGAGGCCATACAAAGAGTATCTAACCCGAGGCCCCTTACTAAGTAGCATACATTTACAACATACCTTCTCCAAAAACATCAATATTGAACTCCATATGTATATGGATACATACATGTATTTTTATTAATAAAGGATAAAATAAAATAAAAATGCCATAGATGGGCATTCCCAAAAGCAAAATCCCTTTATGCCCATATATGGGGATTTCTGATGTCATCAATCTCTGGCCCTAACTAGCTCAAAAGCCTGCTTTACTCTGATTTACACCCTACCTTTCCAGATGATGACCTATTGGGTACACACTTATGTCCAAATATAGAAATCCCAAGGCATCAAACCTAAGCTTGGCTTTACTAATTAACATATGTTTCATGACCATATATGGAGATCCCTGTCCCAATGTTATCAATATTAAGGACATATCTGGAAATGCCCATATTTGGTAATGTCCACATATGGGCATGTTTTGACATAACATAGTCAGGGAACTCCATGTATGGGCATAACATTGATTCTGTGAGTGTGCCATGATTCTGTGAGTGTGCTGAGCTCCTAGGGTTGATACCCTCACAAAAACATGAACAAACTCCCCCCAGAATGACAACAACTAGAATCGTCAGAGAAACGCTGTGGTTGGCCAGATTGTCAAGAATTGGCGCGACCTCGCCCTTTAGGGCGAGGTTGCATGTCACCCTGAGGTCGCATTCCACCCTTGGGTGTCTTACTAGTATGAATTCTGAAGTCTGAAGTCTGTCAGATCTATCTATTCATTGACCGAATGTCTGTCCGCCATCTGTCTGCATGCTGACATCACTGATACTAAACAGTGCCCACATTTGAAGATACTCTGACGTCCTAGTACTGACATCACAGACTTGCCTGGTCAAGGAACACCCATATATGGGCATTAAGATCTGCCCAACGGCCACTCCAACATTACTTCTGAAACTCCTACATTCAATCACTCATATACTGTGCCCTGGGCTCAATGACTAGTTATAAGAAAACTAACCAAATTGCTTTTTTAAATGTCTTCCATTGGTTGCATGTGTGATTGTTTATACAGGTAACATGGCTGTGACGAAGCTATTCGAGGGTGAACCTGGTCACCTCGTCCCATCCACAGCTGACTCCTTAGTTGAGAGTGACCTCTTCTTCATGGCCGGTAGGATGGTGGCACATGGCTTTATCCATGGACGTCCTGGTTTGCCAGGCCTAAGTCGAGCTGTCGTCCATGTCATTGTGGGGGGCACAATGGACACAGCCACGATGGTGCTTGAGGACGTTCCCGATCTTGACATCCGTGAAGTGATACAGCTGGTGAGTATTATTAGCTCCCTGAAACCCTACCAAGACTATAAAGAATTCTGATTGAATTCTTATGGCATACAATTGTTGTCAATACAAAGCTGCAGGCGGATGGCCCGATATCAGAGCCGGACAGAGCTCGCATATTGGAGCTGTGTCTATCATGGAGTGTCCCCCCTGTCATCGAAGGCAACAGGAAGTGGCTGTTTGAGCGTCTTCTTAAACATGCGGTAAGGATTGGGATGGTGTTTTCTGCTTGTGTTTCAGTCCGAGTGTATCAAAGGGTGCGTTCGGAAATGAGCACTGGGTGTGTGCTCAGTGTAGTGAGTGCCTAAACCTAACCTCAGTAAAACTATGCCTAACCCTATCTAGGTCGTCCTAGACGACCTAGGGTCGTGTGACGACCCTAACCTCAGTAAAACTATGCCTAACCCTAACCTTAACCTCAGTAAAACTATGCCTAACCCTAACCTTAACCTCAGTAAAACTATGCCTAAACCTAACCATAACCCCTAACCCTAACCACACCTGGTGCGCATTTACGAGCGCACCCTTTGATACACTGACTGAATCACCAGCAGAAAACTCTCCCGGTAAGGATTGTCCTTCAAGCTATGCACTTTATTCTAGGCCCTTCTTAGGGCGATGGCTGGCAGTGTTAATCTTTTCAGCAAATTTTGATTTGGTCTTAGTTTTTTGAATAACACAAATAATAGTCTTAGTCTTTTGAAACTGTTTTAGTCTTAGTCTTTATCGACATAATTAGCACTGTTGTTGGGGGGTGAAATACTTAATTGTGTTTATAGGTCATTGTCCGGACCATGCGCCAGTGCAAACAGCTAAGGAAAGCTCTGAAGGAGGCTGGCTTATGGCCGCTCATCAAAACCAGGCCAGATGTTGTGGCAGAGCTGTTCCCTGTTTCACCACAGGTCTGCACAGCTCAGGTAAATAAAGAAACTATTTTTCTATTCTATTCTATCAAACTCAACTAGTCACCTGCAGTATGTCCTTAATTGACTTTCACTTTTACTACAGATGCTCTTGGAGCGCATAGTCTGGCCACAGAGTGCTGATATTCATGTTGATGTAGAGACCAGATGCCGTGTAGCTGGCTATCTGCGCCAGTTCATCAACACTGGTTTGTATGACTTTAATATTGTATTTTGTATTTTTGAGGTCAAGTCAGTTCCATCTAACATTAAGTAAAAAACGACATGCTTACCTACATGCTATATGTTTTTCTTATTGGGGATCTTCATATAGTGGAAGGTTGAGATGTAGCTCTGTATGCTGAGATTTTTCACAATTGACCTCTTGTGCTATCATTAAGACCAAAGGCCGCTTCTACAATGCCTTCTTAATTGATAGTTCTCACTTTCAACCTTTGTTTTAAAGTTTGTATCTGCTGTTTTTGAGTAGCCAACACTAAAATGACAGATGCTTTCCTTTTTTTATAC
This sequence comes from Nannobrachium achirus, assembly GCF_963921795.1. Taxonomy (NCBI): domain Eukaryota; kingdom Metazoa; phylum Chordata; class Actinopteri; order Myctophiformes; family Myctophidae; genus Nannobrachium; species Nannobrachium achirus. The sequence goes on along the minus strand of NC_137825.1, from coordinate 9,209,520 downwards.
AGGGGGGCCTCCAAATCTTTGTGATAGGATCATGTTTTTTTACATTAACCACCTGAACACTAACATCCCTATTCTGAGTGGAACATTAGCCAACAATAGCAGATCTACAGGCTGTAAGCTTGTAGATCGGCTATTTTTGGCAAATAGTTTTGTAGAGGGAAAAGAAGAGCAGACTAAGTATTTGTCGGTTCAAGTGGTTACATGTTAAAATACACATTACTCCAACATGATGACAGTGCTGTCAAACAAGTCTAAGCTGTCTAAGACATCTATGAACATTTTTAATCTGTGACACAATTCTATACGATATGTAGTGGGGATCCCTGCTTCATCTCTCTAAGCTAAGGGGTCCCTGGCCTGAAAACGTTGAAGCCCCATGGGTTAAATGATGGCTATATGATTGCTATCATAATATAGAGCTATTTAACACTTATTTTATTTAAATACTTGCCCAACACAAGCTGCTATGTAAGAAATGAGACTGTAAAGCCCAACAGGAGTGATATGATATAGTACTTTATTGTCAGTTCACACTGAAATTTGTCTTAAGACACAGCAGTCATGTATTCAAAACATATATACAAACATTTGTAACGCATCAAGGCATACGTGACGCGCTGAGTCGCGGTGCAGCCCCTGTACCAGCGCACCAATACTAACTTATGTTTTCCTCTTCCCAGCAACAACCAAGGAACTGACAGACCTCGTCAGATTCTGGGTCGGTTGGGAAATACCTCCAAAGGAGCTGCAGCTGGAGTTCTTTGACGGTTGCTTGCCTAAAGCATCAACCTGCTTCGAGACCTTGCGCCTTCCTGGACATTACCAAGATTTTCTGTCCTTTCAGACAGATCTGCGAACCTCCCTCAGCTGTGTCGATTATTGGTTTGGGATGGATTAAGTACCTGAGGTCTTTTCAGGAGGTGCTCTTATTGGCCCCCTCATTGATTACGGAGTCCTTGTCTGGTATCGCGATGCCCCAGCCTGATTAACTGTCTCTCTGCTCTCTGTATTGTACATAACATGTTTACCTTTGATAAAGAGTCTGCTAAATGCAACAACAATGTGTGGGAGTGTTTCTTCAGTTTTACAGTAAAATAAAAGATTAAATTGTTACCAGTTCTTCTCAGGCTAGTTTGGGACAGTAATAAAAGGTTTAAATGTTACCAGTTCTTAATAATAAAAGGTTTAAATGTTACCTGTTCTTCTCAGTCAGGATGGTGTGTGGCAGCGGGGCATGGCCAGGACCTGGCCCCACAGCTTGGACACCAGAGGAGACCTGGGTGGATTCGCTTATGTCTAATTTGGGTCACGGGTGGTAATTGACACCCCCTAGTGTTCACATTTAAACCTCAAATTCAGTTATTTTATGCATGTTGTCCCACATTCTAAATTGTTTTATCAGATTGATCTGATTTCCACATGTGACACGTTATTTAGACAAGCTTTTTTATTGTGTACAACCATTCACTTATCAACCACTTTCAACGTGACATCCCTATTCTGGGAATGTCATTATTGGGGAACATTTTCAAACATTTTCTCTTTTTGCCCCACAAACAAATAGTGAAAATAGTTGATCTACACGCTCTCAACGAAATGGGGCTATCAGGCTATGGTAACTTTTATTACCTATTTTTACACCTGTTGGAATTAAATGCTGTTGCTTTAGTGCAGTGGTTCTCAGCCTGTGGGTCGGGACCAGATGATTAACTTAATTAGCAACACTGTTTTATCACTCAACAGTAAAGAAACCAACATAAGGTTTAAGTGTATAGCACATTTCTTAAGTGACAAGAACTTTTTAATACCTCTGAAATGACAAAATATTCTGCTTTATTGCATTGCATTAACCACCAAAGTCACGGTTCTATTTAAGAACATTCAATTTCAGATTCAGACTGAAAAACGAATAGACTGCAGCAAAACAACAATGAGACTATTATATATGGTTCTTAGCATGAGAATAACAGTGTTTTTTCCCTATTTTTGGGCAAAGAAAAAAGGACGTGACACTCGTTTACTGGTTACTTCAGTTAACTTCGGGATGTGTAATGACGCCCTCTATTTTCTAGAACTCGATTATAAGACAACCTCATTTTGAGGATATGCTTTCTAGAATAGAATGTCCTATATTTGGGCAAATACGCATATATCAACAGAAAGTGTCCTTTTATGTAGCTATTGTGTTGAGACTTACAGATGTTTTACAAAGGAATGTTTACAAAGGATTTCAAATGAATGTTGTGTATACTTAACAGAAACAAGTGCACTGTTGTTAATGCAGGTACTGTTCTGAAAGATAGAATACCTGCTGTCTATATAGTTAACTCTAAAAGCCTCTTTAAAGGCAATGTTTGAAATGTTGCACTTAATGTTAGAACTTGTGTTATTTCTTGGGTTTTTTGGTCCTTCCCATTGGAAGAAAATGACAAGTCTCTGATTTATTTATTACACATTAGGACCACTGTAATGTGAGTGACTCGACAAACAGTAGCACTGCCAGATAAATGTCTGTTCCGAATGTGTCAGAGGGTCGCATGGGATCAATGGTTGCTCTCAGTTCACCCATTTGCTCTTCAGTAAGTGGACTGTCAAGTTGCGGTACAATTACTCCGGTTCTCTCCTCTGGAAGCAGGCTGTCTTCCCAGTCGATGTGGGGAATATGGAGTTCCTAAAATAGCAGATGAGATTTCAATGTTATTCTTCTAGAAAGTGGTTGTGTAAAATACATTTCCTTGCACACAATGATAGACAGGGCCTTTCCATTTGTGTAAAAATAAGAACTGAATAACCTCTAGGTTGTCTGGATCAGAGACAGGATGCTGCATTTGTCCAATCTCCCACAGTTGATTGGGTGTCATGTTTCCTTCGGTTCTCAATGGATGATCATCCCAACCAGCATGGAACACATCAAGGGATGCTTGGAGACGAGGAAGGAAGACATAGTGGCAGCAGAATAGGTGGCAGCTGTTATTGAGGGCCAGGTGTCCGTCCTCCTCCAAGGTGTGCAAGGCATCATAGAATGTGTGGGTGACTGCCATCCAGACATCTCGCCACAACCTTTCAATGCTAAAATGAACAAGCAAATTAAAAATATTTTGGTGTCTGTCGGCAGCTCTATGTGAAATTTGACTTTGCGTGTATAATCTATACTTACCGCTGATTGTGGACACTCTTGCCGGCAATGAAGCTTCCCGTATTGGTACCTCGGAGTGTGAACATAAGCCTTGCCACATGAACATTCTCAACACCTTGGTCCCCACGAACTCTGAGAAGAAAAGTGAGGAGAGGGGGGGGGGGGGGGGGGGTGAATTGAAAATTGCCCTCCAGTGACACTATATACATGCATTGCAGTAATATAAAAATGTATTAAAAGGATTTATATATATTTTTGAGCAGTGCTAACCGCTCCTATAGACCGCTTTTTTACCAAAACTATGATGTCACAAATGATGATGATGACTTATAGTGAGCAGACCTCTAGACTGACATCATACACAACAAAAAGAATATTGCCATGCATGCCTATCAACACTGATTTGCGCAGGAATTAGTTTGCACCACTCACTTCGCACGGGTGCGATTTTTAATACATCTACCTGAGAGGTAAACCAAACTGTTGCACAGCCTTCTCAAAAAATGCCAGTGTGGTAGAGGCCAAATTGTTGTTGGCAGCTCCCAAATACATGATCTTCCTCGAGAATCCATCGACAGCGCCGAAAATAACAAGGCCGTATCTGTAGAAAAAAGGAAAATAATGTTGCACTTTAATTGTGTTAATTTACTTTACAATCCACCAGATTTTTGTTTGCTATTGATTTTCAACAGCTGAAGCTGAATATCAATGTGTTTGTTGTAGCTTGATTGTTGTGCAAATATCAATATTGTAATATATATATATATATATATATATATATATATATATATATATATATATATATATATATATATATATTTTGTGTGTGTGTGTGTGTGTGTGTGTCATCTATGCTGCACAATGTTCACTATAATGTACTAAGGCTCTAATAAGTATTTATTTTTAGATATTGTTAGTCTTTTAATATAAAACCATAAGCAACTAAGGCCTTATAATATCTCATTTGAGTATAACATGAACTAATGCATCCAAAACTAACTCACCGGATCAACTTGTGATTTGTGTCGATGTGAACCAGAGATTTGGGATAAGGAACAGAGTATGTCCTCCGTACAATGCATCCAAGCCTGATCATTCTGGACAAGATGCCCACTGTATCTACACGGTGCATAGATGCTTTGATCCTCTCCCACTGTACCCGATATCCCTTAGACATCAAAGTTCCTCGAACTAATCTGTAACCAGCTTGGGGCATATCAGCTTTTATTTCTGTCACAAGTCTGTCAAGCTCTTCTTCAGACACAGAGCTGTATAGTTCTCTGACGCTCATGTTGTACTCAGTGAGTCTTCTGAATATCGTACGCCTGGAAACGCCTGTCAGTTCTGCAATCGTTGGAACAGGCAGCTGCATTTCCAAGAGATGCCGCAAGTGGTCTTCATCCACATGTAAACGAGGACGTCCAGGTCCAGGCCAGGTTCTCTGCTCCACAGTGACCACAGGCTCCTGATGGTCTTGTCTTTGAGCAAACACGTTGATCAGTTCAGCTAATTGGTTTATGATGCCCTCCGGAATATTAATTTCCCTTGATAAGGCACTAATAAAAACCAAGTCCTGACGACAGGTAAACTCTAAAAAATCAAGGTCCATTGGCTCTCGCTGAAGAACATGCAAGATGCGTGCCTGTAGCCTTTCTAGCAGTTCTCTGCGTAACAGCACCTATGGAAAAGACAATACATTGCAGTATGGTAATCTTGTATTCACAGTAATGTAGGAAAACATGCAGAGAAACAATTATTAAGCAATGGTTATAAGATAGATATTTTTCGTAAGTTAACCTTTATAATGCACTTATGAGGCATTATATACAACACTTAAATTTGCAGAATATATATGGCTGATCTTCCCATATATTGCATGTATTCTATAGAATACATTGCTGGATTAAGAATGGCTGCTATTCCATACATTGTTTCATGTATTATAGAATACATTGCTGATATGGCTTTTTTTATTCCATACATTGCTTGCACATAGTCAGCCATTTCATATACTACTATATAGCCCTGTGTGCCCTGTCTCAATTTTTTGTTTTGGCTTGAGTACCCCCTTTCCCTGATTTCTGAATCCAAGTAGGCTACCCCCTTTACCCTGCAACAACATAACATAAAATATAAATAGTATTATGATATGATAACCCCCCCCCCCCCCCATTTCAAGAATATAAAATCACAGTTTCAAACGGTTTTCATGTCAATAACTTCAATACAATCAAACGTTTAAATACATCCCATTGCAGGTAGTTCCTACCATGTAATTATGGGTTAGCGAAACATGACATTACATGTTTTTCCCCTCATAATTCTATTGTAGTCTATTCTTTCACTATGAACAACTTATATTTTTATTTTTTGAGGGCAAGTACCCGCTGCAGTACGCAGAGGGCGTACCCCTAGGGGTACATGTAGAGTTCTAAAAGATAACAGGATCAAATCTAATATGTAGCACGGATCAAGACTTGACTACTGTAGCCTACGATTGTATTATTTGTAATGAAGAAAATGGGTTAACAGACATTGCGCTCTGCTTTTTATTCAATCAAATAATTAATTTGGCGTTCATACTTGGTCCTTGGTTCTCAACCATCATTACCCAAGTATTTATGAAAATCACTATTTGGATAACTACTCTGATAAGTCTGATTTAAACTACTCACCTGAGATTGACCATCTGCCATAATACTCCCCTTTCATTCACCTAACCTGCGTTGTGTAGAATGCACCACGTAAAGACCAGGATTCTCAGTTGATTGGATTTATTCTGATACAGACACACAAAGAAATCACTTGGACATACAGTATGGCATGGTTGAACAAATGCGCTCTCATATCAGGGACTGGGAGAGAATAGCATAGTAACACATAAATACAATATGTACCTGATAGACAAATGATGAAAACACTGATCTGCTCTTGAGCATACAGTATGGCTGAACAAATGCTGTAAATAAAGCAGATACAGTGAAATTAGAAAACTATTCTAAAGCATCAGAACATCTCGTTTACAATCTGTAACCACCAAAAATGAAATGGATTCTTAATCATCTTAACTTAAAACCACAAAGACTACCCGTATACTGCATGAGGAATGTGTTTACATGTGTATCTGATACTGTAACCAGGCGAAATGATCAGCACAGGACACAAACTAAAATAATGGGTTCTTTATTCTGGACAGTCAGTTTTGGTGTTTTTGACTGATTTTGATCAGAGCAGATGAATGAAAGGGTTTTCAGTTTTGGCTTTTTTTTACAGTGCATAAATAACTGCAGTTACATGTCCCCATCCAGACATGTCTCCTCTCCGACATGTCTCCAGTCAGACACTATCCCTATCTATAACCTCTATGGAAGTGTTTTGCCACTCCGACAATAATAATTCACTGTCAGACATGTCTGAATGGAGACATGTCCCCAATAACTGCCGTTAAGGGCCAAGACCAGTGCACACACCAGCTGATCTCACTAATAAAAGTAACACAAACAAAAAGAAAGGTACAATCAATGAATCAACTGTTAGAAATACAGTCAAAATTCGCCCTTCAAAGCATTATCCAAACAATCATTTCTCAAATAATAAAAGTGTGGTCAGAACAGTGGTTAAACACACTGGTTTCACCTACATTTGTTTCAGCAGAACATTTCCCAGTCCATGGGATCACCTCAGCTTACAGCCTCACTATAATCACAGAAACTGTCCACAATAACATCCAAGGTAAGCAAAGACATCACGAATTTCCATCTGACAGTATACATCAGCATTATTGTTGATAACAATTTACATTTGGTACAGCATTACCGTATATGTTCACCTGTCCTGTTCACCTGTTTAGATATTAGGCGTCCACACCACGACATGAACAGTCAACACCAACCACGAACTTCCTACTTCCGTTCTTAGCATGCATGCCCTGGAATTGAGCTGGCGCCATCTAGTGACATCTCTTTAAAAAACCTCTGGAAACTCAGATTGCTTTTCACCTGGCTAAACTTTCTATACATGAAAGTATGGAATGAGCAACAACATTGTTTTTTTTTTGTAAATGTTCTGCAAATCAGGAAGGGGTAAAAAAATTGGGATAATGACATTGCAATGCACTTATTTGAAGTAATTACAAACCATTGTTGATGAATATTTTTGGTGAATATTTCCCCCAGAATAGGGATGCTGGGTTTCAAGTGGTTAAACATATAAAGTTAAACTGATAGATATTCTCTCAAGTTTTCCTGGTGACTGTCTTAGGAGGAAAATATTTACTTTTGACATAAATGTGATAATAGTAGAGGAGCCTATGTATTTCCGTAATTTTGGAATGTTAATTTTTGGAGACATGTACATCTTGATTCTTGGGGTTCTCAGAATGTTCTCAAATGCCATTCTTTTGGGGTTTAGCATGTGTAATTAGCATAATTAGACAATTAATTGCCCAAAACAGGAAATGGCAATAACTTTGCTTCTAGGTAACTTATAAAGGTGACACAGGAAATGGCAATAACTTTGCTTCTAGGTAACTTATAAAGGTGATCTAAGAGTCTAAGTCCATGTTTGTGAGGTCAAGAAATTCATCTGTTACCATTGTGAAGTCATACAACCTTTCCTGATTAGCATAAATTGCATAAATTATGCAAAAATGAGGTGGAAATAAGCAAATTGCTGCATTTTTTAAGTTTTAGTCAACTTTGAAAGCTTCTCACAGACTCTAAGATGTATGTTTGCAAGTCATCAATTATCATCATCCAATAAATAAATCATGCAACTCTTTGTCTGTGTAATAATTATGTAATAATTAGGTAGGTAGGTAGTAGGTAGTTAGTTAGGTATTCGGAGTTTGCTAATAGCTACAAGTAATTAAAAACAGACATGTATCAGTAATATATGCTATCCTAGCCTATCAGTTTTCAGAACAGAACTTGGCTTGCATCAACATGGAAATAGCTGACCTACAAACTCCCTTTTATGCCCATACATGGAGATCCCTATCTAAACCAGTCACACAGATATGGGCCATGTCTGGCCATCTGGCCAGTGATATATGTCGATGACATCAGGGATCTTCATGAGCATAAAGGGGATTCTGGGGAATACCCACTTTTACACAGGTGATGTCACCTGTGATGTGTCAGGGGAACCACAGTGCCAGGCGTGACCTTCAGACAGACAGACAGACAGACTGTTGACAGAGAAACGTGGACAAGATGTGCCGGTTTTCATATGATCGCAATTATAATTGTGATATTTCTTACAACAATCAGCTACATACAAGCCACAAAATAGCTACAACACCAAAACACATTGAAATTCAGCTTCAGCTGTTCAAAATCATTAGCAAACAAAAATCTGCTGTATTTGACATTGTATGCAGCAACACAATTAAAGTGCAGATAGAACACAGAACATAGTACTTTATGTATTTTACATAGTATTTTATGCAAATGGGTGAACTGAGAGCAACCATTGATCCCATGGGACCCTCAGACACATTTGGAACAGACCTTTGTCTGGCAGTGCTACAGTTTGTCGAGTCACTCACATTACAGTGGTCCTAATGTGTAACAAATGAAAAATGCCATCAGAGACTTGTGAAGTTATTAGTCTTTTTCTTCCAATGGGAAGGACCAAAAGCCCAAGAAAGAAGAACACAAGTTCTAACATTAAGTGCAACATTTCAAACATTGCCTTTAAAGAGGCTTTTAGAGTTAACTATATAGATATTCTATCTTTCAGAACAGTACCTTCATTAACAACAGTGCACTTGTTTCTGTTAAGTATACACAACATTCATGTGAAATCCTTTGTAAACATTCCTTTGTAAAACATCTGTATCTCAAGACCATACAGTGGCCTTGTTAACATCTGGCTTTGTAAACATCTGTAAGTCTCAACACAATAGCTACATAAAAGGACACTTTCTGTTGATATACCCGGTGGTTAATGCAATGCAATACAGCAGAATCTCTGTATGAGCTTTTCTATATTTGAAAATGTGAGGTTATTTTGTCATTTCAGAGGTATTAAAAAGTCCTTAAATTGTCACTTAAGAAATGTGCTTATGTTGGTTTCTTTACTGTTGAGTGATAAAACAGTGTTGCTCATTAAGTTAATCATCTGGTCCCGACCCACAGGCTGAGAACCACTGCACTAAAGCAATAGCATTTAATTCCAACACAGGTATAATTTTAGAAAGAAATAGGTAATAAAAGTTACACACACACTTCCGAGTAACATTTTGTAAAAACAGTCTGTAAAAAAGACAACTATAGGGCATAACAACACACAAACGATTTTTGCAACCCATTCTCACCCGGTGACTACCTAACCTGTAGTCCTGGATTCCGCTCTCCCCCTGCCGCGCCAGGGGACATTGGGGAGCACCCGGCTGGCTAGGGGTAGTATAGAAACCAGGACTACTGCATGTTTTTGTGTGAGGGCCTATGCCCAAGGAGACACGGGGAGAACATGCAAACTCACCACAGAGAGGCCCCATCGCCAACCCCACCTAGGGTGTGGGTGCTGATGACGCGGGTGGAGGAACACGCCCCCAGTGACCACAGCTTCCCCCGGCGGGAATCGAACCCAGGACCTTCCAACTGTGAGGTTAAGTGCTAACCACTGCACCACCGTGCCCCCTACAAACATTGCTTCTTAAAATAATTCAAGACTTTGGATACCAGTAAGACTCCATAATCTGGAGATAAGCGACAGTCAGGTCGCAGCGTGATTTTAGGCCAAAATGTGTAGGAGAACTGTCCAAAAATGTGTTTGTAAAAATCGGCCTGATGGGGCCGCTATATGGGACAGATCCATGTTGATGAGATGAGTGTAGAACTACTGTGTAGCGATTTGCGTGATTTTAGGGCAAAATTTGTAGGAGCAGTGTCCAAAAATGTGTTTGAAAAGATCGGTCTAAAGGTGGCGCTAAATGGGACATATCCATGTTGATGAGATGAGTGTAGACATACTGTGTACCGATTTGCGTGATTTTAGGGGGAGCATTGTGGGAGCAGTGTCCAAAAATTTGTTTTGCAAGAATCGGCCTCATGGTGGCGTTAGAAGTGGGTCATGTGAGAATTGATGGGTGGAAGTTGTGGTTTGGCAGGCAAGGAGTGTGTGTGTGCTAACCCATCCCAAACCAATAATCGACACAGCTGATGGAGGTTCGCAGATCTGTCTGAAAGGACAGAAAATCTTGGTAATGTCCAGGAAGGCGCAAGGTCTCGAAGCAGGTTGATGCTTTAGGCAAGCAACCGTCAATGAACTCCAGCTGCAGCTCCTTTGGAGGTATTTCCCAGCCGACCCAGAATCTGACGAGGTCTGTCAGTTCCTTGGTTGTTGCTGGAAGAGGAAAACATAGGTTAGTACTCCTGTTGGGCTTTACATTCTCTTAAAGTGGGCGTGACACGGCCAAAACAGCTAATTATGGCTATCAAATTAGCCAATTTTTTTAATGATGTCATGTACCCCCATGTTAAATTACCCAATCAAATTAATTTATTGTAGTTACTGTACTGAAAGTAGTACTTTCTGTACAGTAACTGAATTAAATTAATTTGATTGAGCAGGCCTCTCATTCTGTGGACCTTAATGACCAAACTAATAGATAAAACAGAAATAAAAAGTGCAGCAGAACATCACAGGCCCTCTCCCATTTTAATGGACTGGATCCCCGGCTACATGTAGTTTGAGTTAATGTTAGAAGGAATTGACTTGACCACAAGGTAACAAAATACAATATTAAAGTCATACAAACCAGTGCTAATGAACTGCCGCAGATAGCCGGCAACTCGGCATCTGGTTGCTACATCAAACTCAGCATCTTCATCATCCACATAATGGATGTCAGCACTCTGTGGCCAGACTATGCGCTCCAACAGCATCTGTAGTAAAAGTGAAAGTCAATTAAGGACATACTGCAGGTCACTAGTTGAGTTTGAGCAATAGAAAAATAGTTTATTTATTTACCTGAGCTGTGCAGACCTGTGGTGAAGCAGGGAACAGCTCTGCCACAACATCTTGCCTGGTTTGGATGAGCGGCCATAAGCCAGCCTCCTTCAGAGCTTTCCTTAGCTGTTTGCACTGGCGCATGGTCCGGACAATGACCTATAAACACAAGAGAAACATTTGAAAAGGTTGTTAAGACAACTTACAGAAGTCCATAAAACAAATACAAAAAAATCATATAGCGAGGATAATGTGACAGGAAGTGACCATATTTTCATCCGCTCAAACCGGGACACCAACCACTGTTGACTAAAACCGGGACCCTAAAAGCAATGCGCACGTTGCGTGCCCATTCTTTAACGTTCATGCAAGCGCACAAACACACCGCAGGGTAGCATATAGGCAGTGAGTGAGTGATTGACAAACAGCCACTGAGGCTGTTGAATTCAAACATGCAATGAATTTGTTCATGTTTTTTTATTAGGTGAGCATGTTTTCATGAAATGAACATGATAAATATCTATGCAACCACTGAAAACAACTACCATTATTTTAAATCTGGCGGAAACTGTCCCGTAAAAAGTCCCCTTTTGGCCGGGACAGTCCCGGTCAAACCAGGACATCTGACATCTGGTCACCCAACCACAGACCCCATCTGAAAAGATCTTGTGCCAGGGAGCACGATTCAAGATCAGTGTTGATAAAATGTTTCACAAAGTATTTTACTCCCCGCTACCAGTGTTAATTTTGTCGACAAAGACTAAGACTAAAAGACTACAAGATTTTGATATTTCGTTGATAAGACTAGACTAGACAAACAGTTTCACAAGACTAAGACAGGACTAAATGGTGCGTTTTTCGAAAAATACTAAATCAAAATTTGCTGAAAAGATTAACACTGCCTGCCACCGCCCTGAGAAGGGCCAAGAATAAATTGCATAGCTTTTTTGGACAATCCTTACCGCATGTTTAAGAAGCCGCTCAAATAGCCACTTCCTGTTGCCATCAACGACAGGGGGGACACTCCATGAAAGACACAGGTCCAATACTCGATCTCTGTCCGCCTCTTCAATCAGGTTATCTCCCTGCAGCTTTGTCCAAAAAGGCCAACCAAAAACGTGTACAAATTGAGTCAAAAATAAGAGACTTAAGAGGCAGCCTACTTTAAAAATAGGTGCCCCAAAATACATCAAGAATTGTTGCTACTGAGATCACAATATAACGAAATGTCAGCCTCCAAGGCATCTGCGAATTTGCTAAAACTTAAACAAGTTATATTTGATCAAGGTGAAAAATCAGGCAAGGTACTGGCATGGCGCATTAAAAAACTGCAAACTGAAAGATCTATTACTACACTGAGAAATAGCAGGGGGGAGACAGAGACAGATCCGTTTGCCATAGATTTCTTTATAGTCTTGGTAAGCTTTCAGGGAACTAATAATACTCACCAGCTGTATCACTTCACGGATGTCAAGATCGGGAACGTCCTCAAGCACCATCGTGGCTGTGTCCATTGTGCCCCCCACAATGACATGGACGACAGCTCGACTTAGGCCTGGCAAACCAGGACGTCCATGGATAAAGCCGTGTGCAATTATCCTACCGGCCAAGAGGAAGAGGTCACTCTCTACTAAGGTGTCAGCTGTGGATGGCACGAGGTGACCAGGTTCACCCTCAAATAGCTTGGTCACAGCCATGTTACCTGTATAAAAAAAATTACACATGCAACCAATGGAAGATATTTAAAAAGGGAATTCGGTTCGTTTTTAGACTAAGATGTGAGAGACTTGACAATTCATATCAAGCAGAACGGTCCCTGAATGGTTCTTAATCTAACATGTGTATATAATGGATAAACTTAATAAAATATTTCTTAAAACTGGAATGACAAACATACCCATGTTAACATTGAATCCATTTAACAGTTTATCAGCGATCGCACTTAGGACGCAGCGATTCACACCATCCCCAAGAGCACAATCTCCTGGAGAAAAACATATTTATTTTAATCATAAACATTTAAAATGTTTCGATTAGACTCAACTCAATGTCGATTATTTTACATACCCTTTAGCCGGCAGTCAAAAGGAGAAGCCCAATTCACACGGGCTTTTTTGTAGAAAGTCAGAACGGCCCGGTCTTGATCTTCTACATCTTTCCGAATATCAATGTAGAGATAAAGATGGTTTGCAGCTTCTGCTTTCAAGAGTAAGTCTTGCGTGAAGAGGAACGCAGCTCTTTTGGGATCTGGTGTGGTCATCCATTCTGTGATTCAGAAACAAGACATAATTTCAGTCGTACACAAATAATTAGCATCATTCATTAGAGGAGGCAATACGGCACTGACCCCATGAGACATCGAAAAACATAGCTCTCCGCTAAAACAGAGACTGGCAGTCCAATGCAATTGGGAGAGGGGGGGGGGGGGGGTGTGGTTGCAGAATTCACCTGAGAGTGAGAGCCTGACTATGGTGCTAAAAATAGCATATGGCTTGATGTCTTTTGCAACAACAAGCACGCTGCTCTCCAATGGTCAACACTTCCCAACAACTTGCAACCCTACCGGACTCTCAACTGTAGATTTGTAACAAGCCGCGTTTCCAACACTTACCACCCACGGTGTGGTAGAGAGCTACCTTTAGACAATATCCCACATTGGAACCAAAGCTAGACAGGTGTTTAAATACAGCCTACCTTGCTCTTTGCTTGACAAAGGCAGAGTTCTGGACGTTCCGCTCGTGGAAGGCTGTTCTTCAACAGAAGCGCTCGTGGAAGGCTGTTCTTCAACAGAAGCGCTCGTGGAAGGCTGTTCTTCAACAGAAGACACACTTGAGGGCTGATCTATAGCGATTCCACTGTACAAAGGAAAGATTGATTAAAAAACAGCATTCTGTTCAAACCAATGATCACCTAATAGTAAGGTTCTGTTGTAGGACAGAAGACAGCCAGGGTGACTGCCAGAAAGCAGTATATTATGTCAAGATCATGTAGGGACCAACACATTTACGCAGGAGAGCAGATGGCTTTCCGTTGTTTATCCTGTTGTGCCTTGATTAACACAACACTTGTTGTGCTCTGAGTCCAATCAGGCCAGGTATGGCTGCTTCAATCAGCCATCCTCCATGCCATACTAACCGGTTAGTAGTATAACTGAAATAAAATGTAATAAATTACCTTACGCCACAGAATTCGGCATGGTCCTCAATTGCATCGCGGTGAAACACAACCTGGCACATTGGGCAGGCCAGATGGCTGGGCACAGGGCTGGGCACAGGGATGGGCACAGGGCTGGGCACAGGGATGGGCACAGGGCTGGGCACAGGGATGGGCACAGGGCTGGGCACAGGGCTGTTTGTCTAAGAATAAAAGACGAGGAAACCCTACATGAACATTTGGTCACCTTTACATTTTGCAGGTCTGGGTTAGACACACCCTGTAGACAATATGCCTTCCAGTGTGTTCCAAGATTTCTAGCGGAAGTGCTGCGTTTAACGGACGTTACGTCATGTGATGCGGGTCTGTTTACATTCCCCAGCAAAACAACTAAAATAGATTGTAGCTCTTAACTCGCTCTTAATAGGTGTAATATTGCTTGAATCAATGTTTTTGTTTGTATATTGTTTATTGCGAGCGCAACCGACGGAGCAGGAGACGTAGACCAGAGTTTTTCGTGCAGGGAATACGTTTGCAGGAACACCGCACTGTGAAAAAATACAGCTTCCGGTGAAATTCTCACGGCGGAAGTTGAACGCCTTCTGCCTTCTATTGTCACCAGGCTTTTCTCTTCGGAGATGAGTAAGCCTGGCTACGCGAGGCTAGGTTAGACATGGACAGGTGTAGCACTATGTGCCATTGTAGTCATTAATGAGATCAGCTTGACATAAACCTGTACACAGTGTTGCTAAATGCACGTTTACCTGGCTTTTGTTTACAGACAAAAGGCCAGGTGAAATAAAGCATTAAACGGACAAATGCCAAACTGAACGTTACCAACCTTTCTGCTCCTCAGAGTTGTGGTAAACTCTGGCTCGTCATTGGGCCTTTCTGGATCGTAATCTGGCTCATCATTGGGCCATTCTGGATCGTAATCTGGGTCATCCATGGGGCTGTTGTCCCGAGAAGGCTGTAATAAAGCATGTTCAGATTGGTAGATGAAGAGGGGGGTGGGGGCATATTAACCTGATTGTATGCATACATTAACAATACACCTCATAAGAGTCACTTACCACTTTGCGGCAGATGGGCACATGTTCGTCTAGATGTGGAAGCGGCATCGACAAGCCACACTTTTGGGCAAGAGCCACACTTTTGGGCAAGAACTTTTGGGCATTTTTGCAAAATGCTGGTGGTCGTGGGGAAGAGGACTTGTATCCAGATCGTCTTGTAGAGGAACAAGATACAATACGTTCTTCCCCCCACTTGTCTCTTCCTTCAGCTGCTGCCCAGTGTAACCCCCGATCTCCATCGAAATTGCATGTAGTGCTCTTTGTCCACTACCACCTGTAAAAACAAGTATGTATGTGCAGCAGAGTTCTTGGATCAATCATTCACAAAATGAATATGATATACACTTGATTGGTAGCTAACACATAACTGTACATGTGTCAAAAGACACAGCAAGACCACTGGCCAAAATCTATTAATTCAAGGGAGATTTACCAGCAGATTTCTTGAATAACCACGCTCCAGCGAGTTGAGCCAATTGTGGGTATCGGAGCTCAAGTTCTGCTTCAATCTGTAAAGGAAAACCATTGTAAAGAATGGAACAGAAATAGAATCCACCTACTGTAAACCGTTATTACTGCACTAGTATTTAGACAAATATAAGAACGACAAACTCTGCTCTGACTTAAATTAATTGGGTCCTTTTCACACATGACAAACAAGAACAACACCCTGAACACCCCCCGATATTGTCCGATCTCAGAAGCTAAGGAGGGTCGGGTCGGGCCAGGTTAGTACTTTGATGGGAATCAAACAATAACACCAGTACAGTATCCTTGAATATTTCCAGTTACCTGATAATGACAAGCATCCAGGGGAATGGGGATGCTGCTCTTCCCTAGGCCAGCTCTCAGAAGGGCAAGTTCGTCTGTGTTCTTAGGGGTCAGAGTGGCTGGTCCAGGGAGTGCACAGACTGTCAGGTAAATCGGTTTCTTTGGCGTGGCTGCCGTGGCACCAACTGGTGCAGAAAACCTATTCTTACCCCGCTTTTGTCCACCCTTTTGCAATATACTATTGCATAACCTATGGAAATATGATTTCAGAATTTAATGGCATTATTGCAGTCATTAGGAAACTATTCATGACATTTGTCAAATGTAACAATTATGTGAACTAACATTGGCGGTGCACGCTGCGGGGCAGGAGGGGCCAGTGCCCTCTGTGGTGTGTATTCCCTGGGCTGAGTTGTCTGGGTCTGGGGTCTCTGTGGACCAGCAGGGGTCATTGGTCTATGGGGTCCAATAGGGGTTGGTGCCCTCTGGGGTGCAGCAGGGGCCAGTGTGCTTAGGGAGGGCGTGGAGGTCCCTGCAGTTGCATGTAGTCTCTCCTGCTCCAGAGTGTTGCCAATGAGGTTATACACCCCCATGAGGGTGTCTCTGATTTTCTGAAAAGCAATTTTAACAATAGGTTAAATTAGTAGTCTAGTGTTCAGAGAAACAGACACGATACAATTTAGGCATTTATCAGGTCTACACTCTTTATTCAGAGCAACAGCAAGGAAAAGACGTACTGCACTACACATGCAGTGCCTCAGTAATCTAAAATTATACTGTAGGAAAACCTAGCTTCATGGGGGAAAAAAAACAATATTGACGTTCAGTCGATGAATGCATCAGTCACAGACTAGAGATGCATCAGTCACAGACAAAGTCTCTTCACCAAAAGGAGCAGATCTACAAGCCCACTTGTTGCAAGCTTGTAGATCTGCTATTTTTGGTGAATATTCCCCCCAGAATAGGGATGCTGTGTTTCAAGTAGTTAAAAAACTGATAGATATTCTCTCAAGTTTTCGTTGTGACATACTGTCTTAAGAGGAAAATGTTTACTTTTGATAATGTGATAAGGGGTGCCGTTGATTAAAAAGATAATTATAGAAGTAACCTGAGCCAATAAAAGTTTGAAACAATTTAATCTCTTTATCTGTACCTCACATCCGTCTAAACAACATGCAATTTACAATACATTTTATCCTTTGCATAAGATGCATGATGTAAACACTATAGCTTGGACAGCAAAGAGCTAATTATATTAGTTACTTGAAATAGGTAGAAGCTAGGTTTTCTGCTGTCCATGCCCCACATTATGAGTTTGCTAATAACTACAAGTAATTAAAAACAGACAAATGTATCATTAATCTATCTGATATAGGTTTGTACTGCATCAACATTCTTAAATAATATAGGATCTAAATTGGATCACAGACCGTCATGAAAGGCCAGTTAAAACCAGTGGTATGAAGTAGTTAAGTACATTTACTTAATACTTAAGTATTGTACAAATTGGAGACATTCATTGTACTTTAGTTGAGTTGAACTTTACTTCTACTCCACAACATCTCGGAGGCAAACGTTGTACTTTTACTCCACTACAATATAAGTTACCAGTGTTGTAAAGTAACTAAGTAAATTTACTTAAGTAGGCCTACTGTACTTAAGTACACTTTTGAAGTATTTGTACTTTACTTGAGTATTTCCAATTTCCTATACTTTTACTTCTACTCCACTACATCTCAGATTCAAATATTGTACTTTTACTCCACTACATTTATTAGAAAACTTTAGTTACTAGCTACTTTGAAGTTATAATTTATGATATTTATAGCTTATAGCTTGTAGGTCGGCGATTTTCCAATGATTTGTTTTATATATTTATTTGGCAACTTGATACAGTATGTACTTACTTACTTGAGTACATTTTAATCCAGAACTTTTACTTGTAACAGAGCATTTCTAAATAGCAGTATTAATACTTTTACTTGAGTAGAGAGTGCTTTTTTCCCCGCCAACATGAAAAAAAAATAATTTGGACCTGGAGTCCTGGAGTTTTGACATTAGGTCAGTTCTACTCTACAGTACTACTCTACCAGGACGTTTGTCCAAGAAGAGCTTATTCTTAAACAGTAATTCCACATTAATGCATTCTATTTTTGTAAACAAACCTGCTCGTCCGCCATTATCTTCTCCATTCACTGAGTTCATCCGCCTGCGCACGCCTGTTGGAGATGGGACGTCTGTGAACGAATCGAGTCTTTTGAACGGCTCTTTGAAATGAACGATGGGATCCGGTTCGCAGGGAGCCGTTCCTTTCTAAATGAACAGTGGTGGGAAATACAGGGCCGGATCTAGCCTTTAGTAGTAGGTGGGGCAGCAAGAAATGATAGGGGGGCACCTCCAGCCCACGCCGTTAGGCGTGGGCGGAAAAAAATGGGGGGATCAAACCCCCTAAAACACCCGAAATGCATAAAAAACAAAGCATTTTGGCACACTTATACCTATAACACGCATTACAAACAACAGGTCTTACACCTATCTCTCTCTGTCTCTATATATTCTAGTAGAGATGGACTGATTGCAAAATTCTTGGCCGGTACCGATCCACCGGTTTTATGAAGGTCTGACCTGCCAAAACTGATTTTCCGATACCGATTTCTTTAGCTATGAACTAGAAAATAGGGTTGCTCCAATACCCTTTTTTCAGGCCAAGTAGGCCTACAAGACATACTTCAATTTGAGTACCAATAAGCTAGAAGAACACTAATGCCAAATCAATCACAAAAGTACAATATCCAAAATCACAGACAATATCCAGTCTAATATGATATGGATATAATATTGATGCCAGCTGATCATTCACTGTAAGGCCTAAATGGTAAATGGTGCATTTATATAGCGCTTTTAATCCAAAGCGCTTTACTTGTGCATTACATTCACCCATTCACACACACATTCATACACCGGTGGCGGAGGAAGCCATGCAAGGCACCAACCTACTCACCGGAGGCAATAGACCGTTTGTCAGCCTTCTGATTGGTCCCTGAGACTCCCTGACTGGCCAACCAGAAAAAAACATTCACTTTTTGCTATCGGGGGTGGAGTTTGTGCAGTGGAGAATGTTGCTTCAGGCTTTCAAAAACTGTCCGCAGTGCGCGACACGGAGATCGGCCGGTACGGTGATAGCGACGGCAAGCGTCAAGCGATCTCGCTCATCATAACGAATAAGCTTCAACAAACTAGTTCACATGTACCTTATCAATGGTCTAAGAGTCACGATTGGGTACATATAATTTAAATGGGCAGAATTACGAAAAGCCAGCCTATTATGTGAGGAGAAACATTCTCTCTGTCCTCTTCCTAGTACCCAAGATGCAATGCGCTTCTCTTTCTATCTCTGATCCAGAGGATTAAACTAATTAAAACATTTATTTTTCGGGGGAAAACTACTGTTTTGCTATGTAATTACTGTACCTTTTTCTTCCCTTTTTATTAATATCACGTAGATGTGTTTTTTGTGGTACTTTATATAGCTGTAATGAGGCTATGAAGGGAAAAAAAATCCCATCCACTCCCACTATAAAAGAATCTGCAAAGAGGATTCTGTCCCACTGGGATTAAACACATTAAAACATATATTTTCGGGTAAACCCCCTGTTTTGCAATGTAACTACTGTACCTTTGTCTTCCCTTTTTATTAATATCACCTAGGTGTTTTTCCTTTGGTACTTTATATAGCTGTAATGAGGCTATGAAGGGAAAAAAAATCCCATCCGCTTCCACTATAAAAACAATCTGCCCAGGGTTAATGTCCCATCATAGTAACAGGGCAGAATGGGGCGGGATTTACAAAAGGGTTTATTAGGGGTTCAGAGTCTTGCCCAAGGACCCTTCGACATTAACTCAGGGGGAGCCCGGATTCGAACTGGGAACCCTTCGGGATTTATACCCTTCATGCTCTAATACCAGTTTCTCTACCCCTGAGCTATGCCACCTAAAGTTAAAAATACATACTATTGTATATATTGTATAATTGCTGTGCCATTGCTTCTGTCTGTGTCACTGTTAGAGCTGCATGATTATGGCAAAACCTTTATTTTAAAATTATTGGTATACATATTGAGATCATTTATTTCAAATATTATTAATAATATTATTATTGAATAAATATTTTTTAACAAGCAAAACGATTGTCTTAAAAGCTAAAATAAATAAGGTTGCATTCATTGTCTTCAAGGTGAGAAATTTACCTTGTGTCACAGTAGTCTGACTCTAGTCTATTCCTTCCTTTCAAATATTTAAGGGCAAAATATTACCTCATGACCCTGGCTGTTCCTGTTGTTTTGGGTTGTAAAACCTCTGTAAGGGACTTAAAATGTTACATAATACATTTCTGTTGCTTAATGTACTTTGTGAAACTATCGGACGATACTATAACGACCTTTAACAGGCTTCACCTGGACATGCATTGATTAATCCAGCGTGTGGACAGACACACATGACAGTGACACCACGCAAAGTGAACTGACTTTTTTTTTTCCAACAACAGAGAAACGGGAGGTGGTTTTCCTTTGAAACTGGCTAAAATAAAGGGACATTTATAGGATGGCTTTTTCTGTCGCTTGCAACAGCTTTTGCAATGCTGTTGCTTTCTGTTAAATGAAAGTGAAAGTAAACTCATTCTGCATGGACCGTCTGGACTGGAGGCAGGAAAGCCTTGCGATGCTTTTTTTTTTTCCTTCTTCTTTGAGACTACATTGACACAGGATTATGGAACATATCCTTACATTGCAAAGGTAATCAGCATCATCTGTATTCTGTTGTACTGTAGGCTGCCACTAAGTAGACTGGCTGCTATTTGCTAATGTTTAAATTAGTCCAGAGCATGTCAGTGACCGTCCGGTCACCGATGCGGCCGGTTTGATATCATACCGGCCGATTTTTGATTTTTGCATGCCATCATGTTTGGTGGGGCAGACAGGGCATTTAGGGGGGCATTGCCCCCCCTTGCCTATGCCTAGATCCGGCCCCGTGGGAAAAGTAGGCAATTTCTTTACATAAGTAAATATTAATACCGCGATCAATGTGGAAATACTCTGCCACAAGTTGAAGTTTGGAATGTTGCAATGTAGGCTACTTGAGTAAAAGTAGGCTACAAAAGTATTGGTTAAAAAAAATATAGTAGAAAGTATTCATTGTGCAGAATGTCACATGTTTTCCAATGAATAAAATGTAGAAAAATAATTTGAAAATAGCCGATCTACAATGCATTGTGAGCTTGTAGATCGGCTATTTTCAAATGGCAGGTATGTAACCTATGTATGTCAGAAATAAATGTAGGCTATATAGGGTTGTATAAGTTATTTGAAATTTGTATCTAACTATAGTTAAGATAGTAACTCAAATGAGCCAGTCTTTTGAACGGCTCTTTGAAAGGAACAGATCCCAGAGATCCGGCTCACTTCAGAGAGCCATAAATCCCATCTCTAGTTGTTGTGTCCCCTCCACCGATGGGCTTATTGGACCAATGGGAGCCTGGGAGGCGGCTAAAAGCCCCTCCTAGTCTCCGCCCCCCATTACCTGATTGGTCAATACACGAGCCAAAGAACTTCACGGGCACACGGGAAAACAGTGCCACAATTCTGTGTTTTGGAGTTCCACAGCTATTGGTCCACACAAATGCAAAAAAGTTTCGTGTCTCCACAGCTCTGTTGATCCGTGTTTTGTAAATCCACACAAGTCTGTTGAGCTGTGTCTTTCAGATCCACAGGTCTGTATCTGTAATTCACAACTTGTATTTTAAATCCACAAAAGGATTTGCAACTTGTGTTTTATTTTGTGATCCACAGAAAAGATTTGCAACTTGTTTTTATGTTGTGATCCACAGCTTAAGATTTGTAGAAATATGAGATTTGTAAAATACTGTGAATTGCAATAAAATATGTGTGAATTTTATTTTGCGGTGCACAAAACATGCACACACGTGTGATTTTTTTTTAAATACGTGTGAATATTTTTAAAACACATGTGAGTATTTATTTTGCGGTGCACAAAACATGCACACGCGTGTGAATATTTTTAAAACACGCACAAGGTATATTGGCACTAAATTCGCTCCATAGATGAGGAGGGCTTGTTTTTTTGTTCTCTAAATAGCTCTTTAAAGAACCACTTCACCCACTTGTCAACCTATCTTTATATACTCCTCACTAGCGCTCATTTGCAGAAGACAAAAAGAAAGTATTCACTCTGTGTCTCAGTGGAGGGCCGCGAGTGAGTCATAACCTGACTCCGCCAGATGGTGGCGTAATGAGTTCTTTACAGCTTCCATCTGGACCCGCTCCAGTGTTTCCCCTAGCCAGAAGCTGAAGGAGTGGGGGAGAATTGCGGAGAGCGGGGGGGGGGGGGGGGGGGGGGGGGGGGGGGGGCTTCTGAGCTACAGACCCATAAGGGTCTATTTGGTTCATAACTATCTATCATTTGGCTGGGGCCTGGGGACCCCCTGGAACTCCCTCAAGGACCCCACTTTGAGAACCAATCCTACTCACCAGTGGTGGAAAAAGTACAGTATCAACATTCTAATGTAGACATACTGTGTTACAACTTACAAGTAGATGTCTGGAATAAAACATTTTGTGGAATAAGAAAAAGGTACAAAAGTATTGGTGTCAAAATAAACTTAAGTACTAAAAGTAAAAGTTCTCAGTAATCATAACAGTTTCCAAATGTATAAAAAATGAAAACTTAAGTACTAAAAGTAAAAGTTCTCAGTAATCATAACAGTTTCCAAATGTATAAAAAATGTAAAATCCTTTAAAAATAGCAGATCTACAAGCTCTACAAGCTCACAACACGACACTTTGTGAGCTTGTAGATCGGCTATTTGCGTATAGCCATCATGTCATAAATGTAGTGGAGTAGAAGTAAAAGTATTGAGAATTTGAAATACTCCTATAGTACTTAAGTACAGTACTTGTAAAGTAAATGTAGACTACTAGTTACTTTACACCACTGCTACACACTCTGTGTGTGCATGTATGAAAGAACAACAGCAAAGTTTATTTCTGACTAGTCAACAATGTTTGTTGCCTAATGACAGTGTTGGTGATGCATCCCTCGTTTCTATTCCACATCTAACCAGTGAGAGAATGACAACCGTGTTAGCACTTAGCTCTCTTTAGCATGCGACAAGTAAACAGCGGTAAACTACATGATTCAGACCCGTCGCTGAGGCACTGCTTTTATCCACAGCCCAAATCTTCTAATTGTACACACCAGTAGCAAATATGCTAACGAGGGGCAAAGACGTAGTCAGCTCAGAATCAGAGGTGCTCAGCGCGAAACTAGACATATACATCTCCTTCCAACCGTATGTAAGCGAGATAAGTTAGAACGCTATGCTTCACATGAGCGCTACATTGTTGTGGGGGGAAAAAACATCTTAAAAAAAAAAAAAAAAAAAATCTTAAAAAAAAAAAAGTGAAAGTGAAAATCATACAGTGGCGGCCCTATTTGAAGCAGCGGCGGCCCGCCACTGCTTAATGCATGTAGGGGAAACACTGCGCTCAGAGATTGGTGCTACATCGAACAGCGCCCGGTTCCAACCAATAGGCTCTATGCATATACACCATTTAGTTCTACTTCCGGGTGTCTTTCGACTTCCTTCACATGTGTTACCAATGATACTAATGAAGGGTCTGTTCCATTCTGGTCAAACAGAGTCAGGGTGCTGATATTGTGCATGTTGGCTCACTGGAAACACTCTGCTACACCAGTTGGTCTCAAAGTGTCATTGAGTGGGTTCCAAATGTCCCCATACAGGTGTGTAACTTTGACAGTACAAATGGAGGCAAATGGACCTGCAAGGGTCCATTTGATTCCATTTGTTGATTCCATTTGTACATAGTTATGGGGGTCCTTGAAATTAAAGAACCACTGTACAAAGCAGACCCTTCATTAGTATCATCAGTAACACCTGTGAAGGAGGTCGAAAGACACCCTGGAAATAGAACAAAATGGCGTATATGCATAGAGCCTATTAGCAGCTGCTACGGGCGGGATCAGAGCGAGACCGGGTGTGACGTGATGGAGAAGCGCCTCTTGCAGTTGCACTGCAGTCCTTTCACTACTCATCATTGCCGATTCCACGAAGCACGAGCTGCTGTGCGCCTCTTTTTTTCAAACGCACTTCACATACCCCGCGCCTCGATCCCCACTGGGGGATCGCTGGGGGCTTGTTCCCTCCTCCGCGTCATCAGCGCCCACACCCTAGGTGGGGTTGGCGCTAGGGCCTTTCTGTGTAGAGTTTGCATGTTCTCCCCGTGTCTCCTAGGGTAGATACCTTCACAAAAACATGCAGTAATCCTGGTCTCTATACTGCCTCCCCCTGGCCAGCCGGGGTGCCTGATGGAGGGGAAAGGAACTGGTTGGAATAGCATGTTCCTTCCACACACTACGTCCAAACCGGGGAAATCCCCACAAGAAGCAACTTGGACTCCTCATGCATAGAAGGAAGCATGAGGTCAGTCCGTTGTCTCCCCAGGCGCGGCAGAGGGAGGACAGAGCCCAGAATTACATAGGCAATTGGCACTGGGTGAAAATTAGGCCTGTGCAAAAAAATCGATTCACTATATTATCGTGATGTTAATGCTGGCGATTCAATTAATCGATTTTCAAAGTTCAGAATCGATTTTCCCGATTTTATTTATTTATTATTATTATTATTATATATATATTTTTTTTTAAGGCGAAATGAACCTGATGGTGAAATAACCACTTTCAGTCAGAGTAAGTACAGGTCCTAAAGGAACAGTTTTAGGTCACGAGGATGTCATGTTATAGCTAAAGCTAGCACCGTGCTGTAGGCCTGCAGCACAGCGATTTCTTTTTTTTCTTCTTTTTTTATGACTGTTTTGTTCTGTGTTTTCTGGCATCTTGACCAGGAACATGTTGTTGTAATGTTGTACCACTGGCACTTTGGCTGAAATAAATGTCAGAAAGATTGACTGACTTTATTTGGCTGCATTGATTTGAAGTATATGATTCAACTTTTAATGTTTTATATTGTTTAGAATTGTTTTAAAATGTTTCAATACAAAAAAGCTGTAATTTTTGGGGAAAAATCGCAATAATCGTGATTCGAATCGCAAATCGCAGGAAAACGCAATAATCGTGATATAATCGAATCGTCAGCCTATGAATCGAAATCGAATCGAATCGGGAAAAAGTGAATCGTCACAGGCCTAGTGAAAATGGGTTGCAAAATCGTGGGACAAAAATTATAAAAAAAAGAAAAAGGTTACTTTCCTGCCGGTGCAGCTACTCATGCAGACACGTTATGAGTCGTTGGAGTTAGCACGCCCAGACGGTCCCATCCAATCACCTTTTGAGTAATTGTATTTATTTAATTTTTCAGTCAGGTTCATGATCCTATGGTGGTTCTCTTATAGAAACGGTGGATTACTGTTACTGTAAATAACAATAAAGAAATCACCAGCATATTGTGTCTAAAAATACATATTTAGCCACTTGTATGCATGCCCCCACCCATCGCTAAATCGCTAAAACAATAGAAAGAAGTAAATGAAAACATTTTAAAGTTATACCATGTAACTTTTTTTATAAAAAAAATCTTAAAATTATCCTAACTGAATTTCATCCCCTAAAGCCTTCTGTAAATATGTTTTCTATGATTCTGACCGGGGACCGGATTTCGCAGCAAAATTACGTCATCATACACTACCGGCCAATCACAGCGAGGGTTATACACTGCCGGCCAATCACAGTGCATCTTGCTGACTTCTCAGGAAGTAGCTTGCCTCAACATAACAACAGCATACTCGGGTGAAGGAGTCAGTTTCTCTGGAATGCCTGAACGCACACGAACCAGGGACCCCTCTAAAGATAGATCTCGGCGAGCTGCAGGCAGACGCGGTGGTGAGAGGCCCGGTCCACGGCCGAAAGACGCGGACGCGACCGCGGTTTGCTATACAGCTCTGACCACTAGTTGAGCAACTTACACAGTATAGCTTTAACATTTATGTTTTCTCTAATTAGAATCTAAAATATGAACCCTTGTTGTAGGAAAACAGAAGTTGTCCTTTAACCCCGTCTTCTACCCTGCGCCACCTGAGCGTGCCAATAATCCCGATAAATCACACCCTCTTGTGTAATATTGCTTAAATCAATTAACTTTACTTTAATTGTTAAAGAACAGAAACAAACTTATCAAGGTTTTGAAGGGGTGAACAAAGTGCAGTAAATAATTAGGAGAAAACAATTTTGGAGTGTTAAACAGATGTCGGCACCATATTGAATGGTGTGACCTGATGTTTTCATGTTTGAGACAATGCAAAAGTGAGATGTCGACAAGGAAAGACTTATTCTTAGTGTGTTCATTAACAACTTGGGTGCCAAACTCGTTCAGTAACGAAATAAGGCCACTAGGGGTCACCCTGCCAAAAGGAGTTGTCTCGTTCCTGAACGAGTCAACGAAGGGTTAACTGTACGTGCTGCTGCCTGCCCTCTGAATGACCTGAGTCCATACGTCACCCTGTAGCTGAGAGAGAGAGAGAGAGGGAGAGAGGAAAAAAGGCACGTGCTGGTTGCATTGTTTTCCATTCTACTCTGAAACATAAAAAGGGCTTTATCTCTGAATGAGGTGAAAAGAACGCCAGGGAAGCAGAAATCTGATTGTTTTCACAGCAACACTTTACCGCGATGGTCGGCCGCGGTTTGGATTTTAGTTTCGCGAGCGTTTGTAAACAAATGGATTATCTTCCTCAATCGTCAGTGGACACCCACGTGCACACGCACGAAGCTTCTGAGGCTCTTCAAAATAAAGTGTGAGTGAACGGCGGCAGCAGCAACAGCTAGAAATGTTATAAACCTGAGCATCCCATGTGTTTAAAGGGGCCCCACCATTAATTTCACAATTTTCATTTTTTTCTTGTTTTTTGGTCTTCCCAGTGTCTCTTCCAGCAGCGGACCCCCGGCACAAAATATGTTGTTCGTCATCGACTACCTTTTTTTTCCACAGACGAAAACTAAATAAAAACTGAACTGTGTCAGACTGACTTGTCAACAAAGACTAAAAACTGAACTAGACTAAAATGTGGAGAAGAGATCCAGTAGAACTGAAAGACATTTTGTCATTTTATGTTTTTTTATGCTTGGAAAATAGCAGATCTACAACTTCACATCATGTCACAGCACAACGCGTTTTGAGCTTTTAGATCGGCTATTTCCAGCATGCAACCAAGTTTAACATCAGGCATCACAACGCCATCAAAGCCCGACAAAATACATATTAGTCGACAAAATCAACTGCACATTGATGACAATTAGTCGACTAAAACTAAACTATTCAGATGACTAAAATGTGACGGGATGACTAAATAACTTTTTGACCTTTCAAACTCAACAGTGATCCACCGCAGTGCATCCGCGCTTTTTCAAGTGTTTCTACAAGGAAGCCGGGTGGGGAGGAGGCTGATATTTGTCACTGCACGTACTCCTAGAGGCTGCAGGGGCGGAACACGTCAGCATGGAGTGTTGGGTGGGAGGAGTAGGACGAAGGCTCTAGGATCTGCATCCTCCCTGTGGGAGCTCCTCTCCTCGCTGGCAAATGAATAGGTGAGGATATGCAACAGCAGTGACAACCAAGTGGCAAGGTTCGTTCTCTGGAAATGAATCCGCTTCCGGGTTCTCGTTGAAGCTGCCGTTCTAATTAAAGGCCAGGCTGATGTCTCAATTTCAACTTCTACTGTCTGGTACCAAACACAAAGGTGAGAAGATGACAAGGAAAGGCACAGCTGATGAGGAGCAGAGCCTTCTACCTACGGAGAGTTGCGTCACTCCCGTTCACTTCATGGGGTCAGGTCGCACACATCTATTGGCGTATAGTGACAAACGGCGAACCGGAAGTTTACAAAATGCATTGAAGTCTATTAGGTGTAAAGTGACAATGAACCACGTGACCAGCGCTGTTTCTGACCCCGCAGTGGCAGGACTCTCTGATTAGACGACTCTGATGAGGAGGGCTTATTTTTAGTTCACTAAATAGCTCGTTAAAGCAGTGGTTCTCAACCTTTTCAGGCTGTGACCCCCCCAAATAATCATATTTGAACTCCGAGCCTGTGGTGGCGTAATGAGTTCCTTACAGCCTCCATCTGGACAGTAGACATGTTCAGCTTTTTACTTCCCCATTGTTCATGTGAATATGCTTGTTTATGTTTTATGGTTGAAATGGAAAACACAATGTTTTCACTGAGAAGGGCAGCTGCGCTCTAACTGCGTGCCGTGGGGCTGGCCAGTGACGTTCGCGAACGAATCAAGTCTTTTGAACGGCTCTTTGACATGAATGATATGATTCGGTTCACAGTAGGGAGCCGTTCCTTTCTAATGAACAGTGGTGGGAAAAGTACTCAATTTCAGAGATCCAGCTCACTTCAAATAGCCATAAATCCCATCTCTGCTGGCCAGCTCTCTGCCTCTACTCCTCCTCACCGCCCCGGGAGTGGAGGGGGCTGCGCTACGGGGGATGGGATCATTTGATTCAGAGATTTCAGACCGTTTTAAAAAAGACCACGTGACCTACTGTATCCTACTGTATCATACTATTATAATTTCGGGGCGTAACAGTGGAGCTTTAAGTACAGTACTTAAGTAAATGTACTTAGTTACTTTACACCACTGATATTTAGCCACTTGCATGTACGCATGCCCTTACCCATCGCTAAATCGCTAAAACAATAGAAAGAAGTAAATGAAAACATTTCAACACTCATCTTTTCTTTTCTCTAATTGACAACTAAAATATGAACCCTTGTTGTATGAAAACAGAGTTGTCCTTTAACCCTGTCTTCTAACCTGAGCCACCTGAGCGTGTCAATAATCTCAATAACACACATCACCTCTTGTAACTTCACTGTAATTGTAAAAGAATGTCAACAAACTTATCAAGGTTTTGACGGGGAGAAAAAAAGTGCAGTAAAGAATTTGGAGAAAACAATTTTGGAGTGTTAAACAGATGTCGGCACCATATTGAATGGTGTTTTCATGTTTGAGTCAACGCAAAGGTGAGATGTCGACAAAAGACTTATTCTTAGTTTGTTCATTAAGCTCAAACCTGTACATTTTTGTCAACAAATCAAAACTAGACTAAAATGTTAGGGAGGGACTAGTGTGGAAGAGATCCAGTAGAACTAAAAGACAAGTCATGTTTGGTTGCACTCGGCTGTTGCGCTCTGAAAATCGCAGATATACAAGCTCACTCACGTGTCACAGCACAATGCGTTGTGAGCTTGTAGATCGGCTATTGCCAGCATGCAACCAAGTTTAAAATCAGGCATCACAACGTCGCCAAAGCCCGCCAAAATACATTTTAGTAGACTGTAGATTTAGTTGACTAAAATCTTGTCAGTGGTGCTCACTAAAATCTTGTCAGTGGTGCTCAAACTTGCAGTAATCCTGGTCTCTATACTGCCTCCCCCTGGCCAGCCGGGGTGCCTGATGGAGGGGAAAGGAACTGGTTGGATTAACGTGTTCCTTCCACGCCAAACGTCCAGCCGGGGAAACTCCCCCAGTCAGGTGAAAAGAAGCAGTTTGGACTCCTCATGCATAGAAAGGAAACATGAGGTCAGTCCGTTGCTCTCCCCAGGCGAAGCAGAGGGAGTGCATCGCTCAGGATTACATTAGATAATTGGCACTGGGTGAAAAATGGGTTGCACAATTGTGGTTTAACTGGTAGTTTGTAAATAAGCCACACTGAGTGCTGACTACAACGTCACCGCCCACTACACTCACTATACTGAGCACACACCCGGTGCACATTTCCGAACGCACCCTGCAGTATATAGGAGGAGGCCGGGTGGGGAGGAGAGTGACACTTGTCACTGCACATACATACTCCTACGGGCTGCAGGGGTGGAGCCTGTCAGCAGGGAGTGCTGGGCGGGAGGAGCAGGACGAAGGCTCTAGGATCTGCATCCTCCCTGTGGGAGCTCCTTGCTGGAGTCAGTGGATGTCATATTGTCACGGTCGGGCCAGAAACCTCCTATCTCAAAAATAATTTATGTTTTTTTCGTAAATTAAAGCCCTGCTTCATCATACAAGACTGTCCCACAAAACGATTGAAAATAGCAGATCTACAAGCACACAACGCCTCGCACCGCGAGGCGTTGTGTGCTTGTAGATCGGCTATTTTCACTAGTTTAAATCGTTTTTAAAACGATGAATACAAACGGTTTTGAACGTACAAGGTTTCAACCCGACAATAACGACATGCAACAGCAGTGACAACCAAGCGGCAAGTTTCTTAAGACGCTTCCGGGTTCTCGTTGAAGCTGCCGTTCCAATTAAAGGCCTAGCTGATGTCTCAATTTCAACTTCTACCGGTACCAAACACAACCTTCAGCTCAATGTAACTGTGGAATAAACTCCCTGTTGCACTTAGAACATGACTCACTCCCTCTATAGCTTCCGCTGTGGCCTGAAGACTCACCTCTTCAGACTCCACTCATAGCACTTACTGTAGCACTGGTCTACCCTCAATGACCATACATGAAAGCAGGATAGCATTTTCTCTTAGGTTTTATTTTAAGCTTTTTTACTGACTGGGTACTCGGTCTACCTACGTTATCTTTGTCTAGATTGATATTTCTATGCATTTGATGTACTGATGGTCCTGGTTGATGTATTACCTTGCTTATTGTATTGAGGGTTTCGCTTCGCCTCGTGCCACAACCCTGAAACAGTGGTAAATCAGCCAACAACCCACTCCCTCTCATGGTAAATGGCTTACTTCTCGATTAATCAAAAAGGTCATCAGTAGAGTAATTGCTATAAGAACATGGGGGCTAGCGGCAGCCCTACAGCGGTACGCTGTCGTCATAAACGCTCAGGTCTTCCAGATCAAACACGGCAGAGATTTGATTTCTCCAGGTGCACCAGTCCAGAGCAAACATTCATTCCCATGGATGAGACGGTCTCGTCTGTCTCCATCAGCTGTCATGTTGTCGTCTTCTGTCTGTTTATCCCTCAGCCATCTGTTGTTAACATACACGTACAGTACACACACTCACTTCAATCCCTGTCCCTCGCATATATCTGTCTGTGTGTGCCTGTATGTACTGTATGTATGCAGGGATGTCGCACCAAATTCTGGCCCCTTCAGGGTACAAAGATTCACTCACATTGTGCGCTTTAACTATTGAAAATAGCAGATATACAAGCTCACAGCGCGGCACCGAGTAGATTTGGATTGGACCATTTTTACATTGTGGTATTGATACTTTTACTTAAATAAAACATGTCAGTACTTCCCCCCACCCACCACTGCCAGTTAGTTGTGAAACGCTACTATGATTCACACATCACTGCTTCTGATGCGCCGGCATGCTGAGCTGCTCTCCGCTGCCCCCTGTGGTGGTCTTGATGCACGGCCATCCCGTGCACACTGTGCTGTTTAGCCGCGGGCGTCCACAGGCCCCACAGCGTGCGTCCACAGGCCCCACAGCGTTCCTGTTAGCCGTGTGCGCCCACATGCAGGCCCCGCGCACAGTGCAGTTTGAATACAACAAAGCTGCTGGCCTGCTCGGTCCACTAGTGCTGCTATTCACTGGTCCCTCAGTCCCTGGTGGTCCATACACTGCACTTCATTCATTCTTCATCATCTGGGAAGTCAGGGAGTTGTAATATAGCTTTGGATTTGTGTTCTAACTTTTTCAGGCCGGGAACACTTTTTTGGTGTAGTACACTACACTACATGTACAGTATGTAGCAACATATTAGTTTTTTGTCATTTTTGAATAATATTTGAAGTTTTTCAGAACACTTAGGTCAGGCCTAAAAGGCTTGGTTACTAATCTAGCACACTGTTTCCCAA
This sequence comes from Nannobrachium achirus, assembly GCF_963921795.1. Lineage (NCBI taxonomy): Eukaryota > Metazoa > Chordata > Actinopteri > Myctophiformes > Myctophidae > Nannobrachium > Nannobrachium achirus. The sequence goes on along the minus strand of NC_137825.1, from coordinate 9,177,548 downwards.
ACACTGTGCCATTTGTGTCTGTGGCAAAGTCTAATGTCTTCTTTGGATCTCAACCAAAAAAGTTTGGAAACCACTGACCACAGCTTCACACCTATTGTGTTTAAGTGAATAAGCTACAATATACTTCGTCGGTGGCATATCAACCTGTCGGGCTCCTATCACTCGATAATGACCGCTCGATAAAGATGCTATCCCGCTTATTGCACGGTTACTTACTAAATAAATTAATACATTGACCCAAGTAAAAAATATATATGTATTTCCTTGCTTACAGTAGTGAAAGTGTTGCACTGAGAGTGGCCGTCTGCAGAGCGCAACGTCGCCTCTACGCAAACAAGGAAGTGTTGATCCAATATTTAGTGACTGCATTGTCTTATTTATCGCTTCAAACGTTTTCAAAAACATTCTTGAGAGCAACATTTAGTTGTAAATGTCGCTGTGTGTTTGTTTACATGGCTGACATGTTGGATACAGCACAAGATTCACGCAGTGCAGCCTGAGTGCAGCAGGTGCTCTGAGTCTTTGATTAGGCAGCGCTCTGTTATAGAGCGGAGCGGTCTGTTATCAAGAAATATCAGACATCTGATTTCAGCAATAAGCTACAATAATATATAAATCAAATGTTCATAAAGAATATGGGTTGCCAACTGGCTAGCCCTGGGGTGGGTGAGTGAGTGAGTGAGTGAGTGAGTGAATGTCCTAGAGTTATAACAGATTGTGCTTGTTTTATTTAATGTGATAAAGTGCATTACTGGGCAGCCGATGCAACATATTCATTTGTGAGTTTAGTTTTCCATAGATTACAACAGTGGTCGTCAAAAAGGACACCCAACTTATTAATATGCATTTGGCGATAGAATAGATTCCCCATCTGAAAATATGTTGTGCTTGGGACCGCCATAAGTTTCTGGGTTACATTTTTACACATTTCTTTCAAGAGGTGTACAGCATACAGTATAGGGTGGTTAAACAGATTTTAACTCATTTACAGCCCCGGCCCGAGAAACCAGAAAATTTAATTTGACTTAATTTACAAAGATTAATCCAAAATCGGGTCGCCGCTAAACGGTTCCTAAGTAGCCTCACCGGAAGAAACGTCAGGAGTGGAAACAGGAACCGGATCTGCAATTCTTTGTGCGGGACACGTCGTGTACATGTGTCGTGCACAATCCGTGCACCAGCGTGGACTATGGACGCACACATGACCACGTTAAAATCATGCTCACAGTGAGCTTGTAGATCTGCTATTTTTTGGCAAATGTTCCACCCCAGGATTATGGATGTTAGGGATATTTTGATTATCGCGATAATATCGTAAATCGCAAATTCTTTGGTCACAATAATCGTGATTTTCATATTGTCCCATCCCTAGTGACGACAACACAGAAATGGTGGAATTCAAACTAAATAGAGGAGGAGGAGACAAAAAGGTATTTCTACCATGTTTTTGTGGTCACATGTTCAGATCTGATTGGCTTAAAACAGTGGTAAATCAGTCAACAACCTTGAGTTGGCTCATGGACCCCGCCCACTGTTGTGTTGCAGTTGCAAACATTTCCAAGATCAATGTGCCTCCCAAACAACCAGCCTTTTCAGGAAGTGTGTCAATAACTGTGAATCGACATCATGACAAGTAGCCTAGGTTATGATTAACTTTTTGTTTTGTTTGTTTGTTTTTGGCCAGTGAATATGGCTGCAATCATTGTTGTGTATGGGACTATATGCTGTGGCGGAAGTATATGAGTAAAAATATGAGAAATCCGAAAATTGAATTTGACTTAATTTATAAAGATTAATCCAAAATCGGGTCGCCGCTAAACGGTTCCCAAGTAGCCTCACCGGAAGAAACGTCAGGAGTGGAAACAGGAACCGGATCTGCAATTCTTTGTGCGGGACACGTCGTGTACATGTGTCGTGCACAATCCGTGCACCAGCGTGGACTATGGACGCACACATGAACACGTTAAAATCATGGCGTCCAACCCGGGAAGTCGATTTTTAATCGTGTCAGCAAATGAGTTAATGCAGGAAAGCATCTGTGTCATTTTAGATTGTTGCTATATCAAAAATAAAAAATAAAGAGATTGAGAACTACTGATTTAAAGAACTCCAGGGGGTCCTCCAGGGAGTCCCCAGATGCTACTTTTAGACATAATGTGCTTCACATTGATGATACCTTCCTGCAGGCACATGAGAGAAAATGGCATTAAGACCTACACTCATTAAACCGCCTTAATTAAGTCATTACATTTTCAATTAAGCTGTTTGTTTTTCTGTGAAGCATCTTTGGACCTTGTAAAATGCATCGTGCTGTTCCTTCGGCACAGAAATACTAGTTGGTTAACCTACTAGTTGGATGACCTAAAAACATATAAAAATGTCTTGTAAATCCTAACAGTCTGCTGAAAAACATATATTGCGCATCAAATGCAGAAGACTTTGACATAATATGAATTGGTTATGTGAACTCTAAGCACTTCAGCCGGCTTTAAACCAAAGCTTTGTTTAAACGGGGTGAGTCACACTGAGATTTACATCTCTCTTTTCAAGTGGGCCCTGGGACGTTTTCTCAGCATTACCCTTGCTTCACACTAACGCACGTACACACGCACACACGCACACACCTGGGAGCTGCCCAGGAAACAGCCACCATAGAGAGGGGGTGGACGTTTATTTCAATGACAGTTGTTCACCCAGCACAATGCCTCCATCCCAGCCTCATTCTGGGCGTTTCATGTGGTCATTGTGTTCTGATACTAGGGAATTTAAGCAATTACGGCTACGGCAGTCCACTCCGGTAAGCAGAAATGGATCAGTGCTCGATAGGTAAAGCTGCTTACCGTCGCAGCCCATCCTATTCAGGCAGAAACTACCATTCCACGTATAGCGCCTACAACATGACGAACAAGTGCTGCATAGACACATCACCAAGGGAACCAAAGAGTTCAGTACGGCGATTGCGTAATAGCAGCTGTACCTCCACGGAGCCATCCTGAAAACCGTCCTGGCTCAAATTCCCTACTGTTTTATTATGAGCTGCCCTAGCTACCCCTAATTTTGGGTCATTTGTTTAAAGGGGGAAAAACAAAAGACAAGTTAAAATGTGTAGTTATGAGGTTTCTGCCCGACAGCATGCAACGTTATTTACCCAGCAAGCATGGGTCAATGGAAGACGTCTGATTGGTCCATTGTACTTTAAACATAAAGCTGGGTCAATTCAAACCAAATCACCTTTATTTAAGGTATATGTGTATCAGGCACATCACATGCACACATAGACATCAAAGGGGGTGCAAGCCCCTGACCTTTTACCCGTCTGTAATAAGTGCCCTAGCTCTCCAGACCATGAATGCAGTTTTCACTATGGTGAAATAAATACAAATATCCTCCTTTTCCATGCCATACCTGAAGGCAGCATTCAAGAGAATTGCCTTGTCCAAACTAATAATGATAATGAATACCTATACTATACCGCGGGGGAAATTCAGATATCGCAGCCCAACCCAGCTGCTTTTTTTTTTATCAGCTTTGACCCAGCTGAACTCAACCCAGTGATGCCCACAAGGAGCGCAAGGGGGAAGGGGAGCAGTGGTGGCTGGAGTGGGGAATCGTACCTGCGACCTCTGGGGCCTCCGGAGTCCTAGGTGTGGACACTAACCACTCAGCCACCACTGCTCTTGCAAAACTCTCCTGAACTTGAATGCAGCATCAAGAATTGTCCTCTCTGTGTAGAAATCCATGCCTTACACCACATCTCCAGTACTGACTTGATTATGCTTCGTTCAGTGTGGTATCAAGCACTGAAAATAGCCGACCTCCAAGCTCACAACGCGTCGCGCTGAGCTTGGAGGTCGGCTATTTTCGACATTTTCACCAAAAGGCGCTTTTAGAAATGTCAGCCCCTGCCTCTCTAACATTCTCTGCACGTCCCTCACTTTCATTGTACCACGGTGCTATACAGAGACATCTCATCAGCGCAACAAATACAAACATCAGTAAAACAACAGAGGCATACTAGACAATTCAGAGGCGTACTGTACAGTACAGTACAGTACTGGGAGACAATGAAGACAGATGATGGCTGTGTCATAACTCCAGCTCTCTGCGGTTCACCGCAGCGAGCTGTGCGTTGTCGCACTGCCACAAATTTTAGGATCTCATTATAGAAGCCATCGATCCAAAGCAGCCCTCCGGACGGAACCTCCCGGCTACGTTTCAGACACTATTTGGGCAGCGGACACACTGCAAGCAGCACACTGTGTGTGTGTGTGTGTGTGTGTGTGTGTGTGTGTGTGTGTGTGTGTGTGTGTGTGTGTGTGTGGCGTGCGTGCGTGCGTGCGTGCGTTCGTGCGTGCGTGCGTGTGTGCGTGCGTGTACGAGTGCGTGCGTGTTTGTGTGGGCGCGTATGTCACTGTGTGCACTTGTATTAGGGCCAAAAGAAAGTCCCTAGAAGTATGGTAGAATTTGAGGGATAGCCATTGTCAGAGCACAGTTTTGTTCTTGGCATAAAATGATTTGGGGAGTTGGGGCCTCGCCCAACATAAAAAATAATCAATTTGGGGTTAGGGGAAAGGATCGAACATAATGTTGAGTTTAAAGCCATGCAGAACGGCTACACATTATTGTGTATCATTATTTTATGCTTTGACTATTGAAAAATAGCAGATATACAAGCTCACAGTGCGGCACCGAGTGCCGCGCTGCGAGCTTGTAGATCTGCTATTTTTGAAAAATTGTGAAAATTAGAATTTTGACCCGATTCTATAAGTGTCTTTTGAATCCTTCTAAGGTTTTTTGAAAAACCTATGTTTCTATATGTCAGCAATCTGGCTAGCTGTCGTCAAAGAAAAGGTCCTTTTCACTTAAATGGAGCTCAGTTAGTCTGTTCTTGAGAGACTACTATGTCAGTGGTTCTCAAACCTTTTCATGTGAAGGACCCCCAAAATGATATGTATTTGGCCACGGACCCCCATCTCAAAATATTTAGTTCCGGGGACCACCCAGAAGCAAAATTTGAGTTACAAACGTTCGCTTTAAAAATACATATTATATTCAAAAATGTGAACACATTTTCACAACTTTTTCAAAAATAGCAGATCTACAAGCTCGCAGCGCAGCACTCGGTGCCGCGCTGTGAGCTTGTATATCTGCTATTTTTCACTGGTTAAAACAGTCAATAATTCTAGGCCTAAATGGGTTAAGGTTTAGGGAAATAGTAGATTTGCACGTCTACGTTGTGACGATCCGACCAATATGTCTGAGTCATAGTCATGGTGTCGGGGCCTTTTGTCAGAGCACCCGACAGGCGAGTCCTCCCTTAAGCCCATTTTAATATACAGGAAGGCAAAAATATACTGCCAACGTTGGCAGCGAACAGGACAGCACCCTGTAAGAGGAAGAAATCCTCCAAAGACGCTGGCCATGGATTGGCCACAGATTCTGACTAATGGGATGTAGGAACAATGAAATGTCGGACCAATGCCATGACTGGATGCAGGTCAGTGAAGAGTGTGGCCAATCCAGGGTCTTTGGAGGATTTCTTCCTCCAAAGACCGGGGGTGTTTTCCTGTTCGCTGCCACAGTTCGCAGTATATTTTTGCCTTCCTGTATATTACAATGGGCTTAAGGGAGGACTTGCCTGTCGGGTGCTCTGACGGTGCCATGGCATTGGTCTGACATTTCATTGTTCCTACATCCCATGTGTCAGAATCTGGTGATGTTAACCTGGTGAAAATACTATGCCTACATCTAAACCTATCCCTAACCTCAGTAAAACTATGCCTAAACCTAACCCTAACCAAATTAGGACTAATGAGATGTAGGACTTATGGGCAGTCCCCGTATCACAAGACACGCCCTGTTCTGGAACCCACAAGGGAAAAAGAAGAGGGGCAGACTAAGAAACACCTGGCGGTGTGACCTGAATGCAGATGTGAAGACGTCTGGCCTCACATGGGGTCAGCTGGGGAACCTGGACCAGGACTGGGATGCCTGGAGAGCTCTTGTTCGTGGCCTATGCCCAAAGTTGGGTGATAGGCGTAAGTACTGTAAGTACGTAAGTACAAATAAACTCACCATAATCTTTAAAGTCCTTAAAAGTATAGTGAATGCCAATACATGTGTGTGTGTGTGTGTGTGTGTGTGTGTGTGTGTGTGTGTGTGTGTGAGAGAGAGAGAGAGAGAAACAGAGACAAGAGAGAGATGCCACAAGCCATCAAGTACACACTGCACACAACCCAGAGTGTTAGCTGTGAGTGTGTATAGTAGTCTACACACACACACACACACACACACACGCACGCACGCACGCACGCACGCACGCACGCACGCACACACACAGCACTTCTCCTCAGTCACCACTCTAAGCAGAATGACACTTTGGTAAAAGGCTTTGAGTTGTACTGTGGTTATCAAAACCTTTTCATATCAAGGACCCCCCAATTATTTGGCCGACCGTGGAAAACACTTTGTGCCAGGGACAAGATTACCAGGACTGCAAACCACTGAGTGACATCTAGACCTACAGAGCTGCTATGAGAAACATAAATACTGCCATTTTGTTCCAAAGCAACTGCAAAAGATAGCTGATATTTGTTTCAAAAAGTTTTAGTTTACCCTGTATATTTAATATCTATACGATAACACAATTTGACATAGCTCTGTTTATACAATGCTGTATGCCCTCCAACTGTATTATTATGTTCCCCAATTTTCAACTGTTTTTTTGACACTTGCTTTGGCAATGTAAACGTACATTTTCTCAAGCCAATACAGCTCCTTTGAATTGTTATTTTCTTTTAAAAACATTTCAACATTGTCACTATTTCTTTTTCTTTTCTTTACATAGCAGATCTACATGCTCATGATACATCACAATGCAGCACGTTGTGAGCTTGCAGATCGGCTACTTTCCAATAGTTCTAAAATGAACACGTAAATACTGAATCAAGCAACATAAAAACTTGTCCGGGGATGCAGTGCACACAGAAGTCAGAGTGGACGTTAAAATGGAATAGTGAAATATCCCTCTAAGTTCGTTGGAGAACTAACATGGAAACCCTCTCCTGGACCCCTGGAGTAGAGGTCTGCGCGGGACAGATTTTTTAATCCCATTACCGCCCGCTCCCGCTTGATTGATAATGAGTGACAATGTCGCCGTGACAAGCTGCTCACAGTAGCGTATGAACAAATGAGAGAAAGAGAGGAAGATCGAGAGAGGGCGAGGGACGGAGCCACGGATGGAGGGAGAGAGCGAGAGAGAGAAAGAGACAGAGAGAAAGAGAGACTCCAGTCCACGTTCTGAAGGCAGGGCGAATTACGTTCTCTACATGTTCACATCATGCTAAAGTATAGATATAAGCTCTATGTCTCGTTTATTGCGGGAGAGTGCAGGATTTTGCGGGGTCCGCTGGCTTTATTTTGACAGCCTGCTCCCGCGCCGCAACTATTTGCGACGGGACCTGCAGGTCCTGCGGGAGTGCGCTCCCGTTGCAGACCTCTACCCTGGAGACCCCACTCTCCATGAGAAAAAAGTAAAGTAAAGTTACTGTGCCATGATCTTACTCCAACTATCAGTGAGACACCTTCAACAACAGTTGCTTGGTTGATTAAAAATGCACATTATAATTCAAAAATATTCCTCCTCGTTGACTTGCATCGCACGGTGAAACATCAAGGTCCTTGTTTGGAGTGTTTGGCAGACAATATCAACTATGAGAGAGACCCGTCTTGAATGTGAGATAGAAATAACAAAAACAACTAAAAAACTAAGAGTGAATCAGAATAACCTATGTCCTCGGGTCCCCTGTGGATGTGTTTTGCAAATGCACTGTTCCTGGGTCAGTGATGATGTGTCAAGAGTCAGAGATGTTGAATAATACAATACTGTAGTGAGATGTAAATGTTGCATGTTTTACATCAGTGTTTCTCAATCTTTTTTGGCTCGAGTACCCCCTTTCCCTGATCTCTGAATCCAAGTACCCCCTTTACCCGTCAACAACATGTTTCCAATAAATAGTGGTAGGCCTATATGAAGCTATGATAACCGCCCATTTCAAGAATATAAAATCACAAATAAGGAATGGAGTGAAAGCGTTTAAAACGGTGCCTCCTGAGCACTGAGCAGATTTATTTTCAACACTGTGGCCAAAACATTTCAGTCCAGTTTCCATGTCAATAACTTTAAAACATTCAAGCACATCCCAGGTGCCTGGTACTATGTACAGTAATTTGGGGTGGCAACTATCAGGCTCACCAAGTTTCTCCATGTGTCATCACTAAACATAGCAGTGTTTTTTCCCCCGCCTAATTCAATGGTTTTTAATTATTTAACTATGAATAATATAATCATGATTTTTACTTCTTTTTTTTGGGGGGGGGGGGGGGGGGGGGGGGGGTACCCCCATTTGAGAAACACTGTTTTACATGATGGCTCCTACAGCTACCTTTTCTCCATCAGGTACTCTCCAAAAAAGTGGGCCCACCCATCTGACCACTTTACCCATTAAGACTTTATACCTATACCTAAAAAAGTCTTCTAAACCCTAAAGGCTTTCTGAAAAAAACTATGTGTTCTTTTTTTTCTCTTTTTTTTTCTAGGACCCCTAGAATTATATGTATTTTGGAGACGTTCCAGGGACGCCCCAGAAGCAAAGATTTGAGTTAAACTTTTCAAGTTTTGTCAAAAATAGCAGATCTACAAGCTCATGTTGCGGCACTCAGTGTCATGCTATGAGCTTGTAGAGTATATCTGCTATTTTTGAATAATATAAAAAATGATGGTTAAAGTGGTTACGTGAAACAGATGCGTTTCCGGTCTTAATCAACCCGAGCAACTGTTGAAGATATCTCGCTGATATTTGGAGTAAAATGATGGCAAGGTATAACTTTTACAGTGGTTTCCAGGGTGAGTGGAGTCAGACATATAAAAGGTCCCCAAAGCCAACACTGAACTGGGGAAGACAGCCTTTTGCTTTAAAGGTATATTCAGTGATTGTATTTCATTCAAATAAAAATATAATTGGTACATTTTCCATATGTGGAATGTGTGCTGACCATATAAGGACTTCCACCATGGCCTGTGTTGCGAGCATAGCTAGATTCGGTTTTCAGAGGTGGCCAGCCAGTCCTCGACCAATCAGGGTAGAGTATGGCCGTTATGATGTTTAGTTATGATGGTCAAAATAAACGTTTTGAGAACTACAGTCGCTTTGAATTAAGAATGTCTACTAAATGTCTAGATTGTAAACTACTGAACTCATAAAATGCCACAGTCTCGTAGTAAATCAGTATCATACATATCCTGAAGCTGGAGACGTAGGTCTACCGATATTCCGTGATAGGGTCTAATGACCAAAATGAGAACATTATAATGGTGTAAAAAATCTATAAAAAAACTAAACATTTCCACTCTGTAAGGCCAGTTAGGGACAAGATGACCCCCGACCACTTTCATTATCACTGAATACACCTTTAATGCCCCAACCGCTTGGAATGACCTATACAGCTTAAATTCAAGATATGTTCTCCCGGTCATTAAAAAAAAAAATGTTTTGTGAATATCTATTGTACTGTGAAATATCTCAACAACACCGCAAATGAGGGCAAACTCAATGTCTTTCGAGAATAAATAAAGGTTTGATTAGATTTTTGATAACCACAATACAACTCAAACCATTTTTACCAAATTGTCATTCTGCTTAAAAAGTGGTGACTGCTTTGCAGTCAAAGGGGAAGGGCTGTGTGTGCAACATGTTTTTTTTTTCCTCCCCAATTTCATTGATAGAAAATAAGAGTCTTTGGTGGGTGATCTACTCCTTTGAACACAAGCTATAGGACAGAAGAGGCTGGGATGAAGAACATTATACTGTACATTTCAAATGGATTCTAGACCATTGGACCACCTTTTACTGTGTTTCACCAGAGATATATACGACTACTGCACTCTCACCGACCTTCCATAAATTATCAATGACCTTTAGCCAGAGAGAGGCAAAGCTGTATGTTTGACCTGCACATGTGAGCAGTGGTGTAAAGTACACATACGCAAGTACTGTACTTAAAGGGGCACTCCACCACTTTTCAACCAATGTTCATATAATTGGTCCTCACTCAAAAATAGCTTTTTTTTTTTTTTTTTTTTCAGAGGAGGGCTGTGGGCAGGTCAGAAACCCATCGTCTTGTGACATCATCGATTGCCAATCCAGCTTATAGAAACTGCAGGCTTTCTATTCCTGAAAAGTTCAAATTTTAAAGTGGAAAATGATGATGTCACAAGACGATGGATTCTGAACTTCCCACAGCTCTCCTAGGAGACTTGGACTGAGTAGAAAAAAATTGTGATATTTTATCATGAACATTAGTGAGGAAATATTATATGAAGACAGGTTGAAAAGTGGTGAACTACTCCTTTAAGTATACATTTGAGGCAACCGTTACTGTACTTGAGTATTTCCAATTGGCAATTCTCGATACTTCACTACATCTCAGGAAAAAAAAAGTACTGCCTTTTACAATTACATGCATTACAAGTTCATAATGCGTTGCGACGCGTTGCAAGCTTGTAGACCGGCTATTTTTATTAAAATATATTTATTCTGATATTTATTTTGAACTTATATTCTACATAATGTGTATCTTTTACTGAATACTTTTGTGCTTTTACTCTCAAGTACATTTTGAATACCAGTCTATTTCTACATTGTGGTATTTGTACTTTTACTTCTAAGAACCAAATGCCAAGTACTTGTTCCATCACTGCAAAGTGTTAAACACAGATAATGTGAGACCTGAGGCCTGTGGGTGGATGCTGTGTGCATGTTTTTATTAATACTATCCTCCCCCTCATCATCTCCACAGGACCCCGGGCCATCTCATACTACATCCATCCCGCCGTGCCCTCATCTGCACCACGGCTACACACGGAAAGCTGGCATGGGATTTGGAGGTGAAATTGAACGTTGTCTCCTTTTCCCCTGTGGTGGAAAGTACCGGTAACCACGTACATTTCCTCAAGTACTGTACTTAAAGGACAACTCTGCACTGAATAGTCTCGCGTAGCCAGACAACTATTCCACAATCCCCGAATGCTATATAGAGTCTGGAACGGCAGCTCCCGAACGGCGAGAATCGGAAGTAGTCAGTGCTGCACTGAACTGTAGTCCCATTGGAAACATAACAGAAACACACTAGCACAGACAAAGTCATTCGAGCGGTCTATTCTTCTTATGGGTGTATAGTTTAAGAAAACTTTTGAAAACAACATGGAAGTAACACCAACAACACCAGAGAAAGACGAAATAACGCCCCAAAAAAGAATGAAAGGAGACATAACGCTTCCAGTAGGACATGTTATTGCTACTGCACCAAGGGAGCGGTTGCGTCACATCCGCTTTATCTCGCACTCATCATTTCTATTCCGGTTTGCCAGACAGTATGGCGGGAGCATTTGGCCAAATCGCGGAGGCAACAGTCTAGGCTCATTTTCCTATTTATTATATGTTGATCCCAAATGACTGTCCATGGGGTCTATTAGGCAGAAATGGCCCTGTTGTCCAGTTTCCCCAGCAGAACCCAGCAGCCCTCATAGCATAGAGTGGAGCCCATAAGCCTCTTGCTACACAACTGCCAATCAAAGTGACTGTACTGGCCAATCACAGCATGTCTTTTACAGGACTTGGCAAAACACATAACAGCATAAGTGTGGCGGATAATGTGGGACAACGATGGATGGTATGGCTGCGTGTGCAGCAATGATAGCGAATACCAGATTGATAATAAAAAATCACACTCGTGTGAACTGAGCGGTGGTGTGTGTGTGTGTGTGTGTGTGTGTGTGTGTGTGTGTGTGTGTGTGTGTGTGTGTGCAACAGCGCCCCTCCCTTAACATGTGTGGTCAGAAAAGGTTACTGCAGGCTACGGACACGGAGACAGACAGACATACATACCCACACACACGGCCACGTATAGGAGCGTTACTTGTGACCACCGCTCAAAAAAAACACTTTTGACCGCAAATAATTTGAAAACTTGAGAAATGGGACCTTCTGCATAATGAGTACATCATTTGGGTACTTTAAGTATATTTCAATGCCAATATGTTGTACTTTTGTACTCTTACTCAAGTACATTTTGAATACCACGGTAGCGCAGTTGCTAGTGATGTCACCTCACATCTAGAAGGTCCTGGGTTTGATTCGGTCCGGGGGACGCTGTGGGCACTGGGGGGAGTGTTCCCTCCTCTGCATCATCAGCGCCCACACCCTAGGTGGGGTTGGTGTGAAAAGGCCTTTCTGTGTGGAGTTTACATGTTCTCCCCGTGTCTCCTAGGGTAGATATCCTCACAAAAACATGCAGTAATCCTGGTTTCTATAATGCCTGCAGCCAGGGCTCCCAAGGCGCGGCAGAGGGAGAGCAGACCAGGATTACAGCTTAGGCAATTGACACTGGGGGAAAAAATGGGTTTCAAAATCGTGGGATAAAAAAAAAGTACATTTTGAATACCTGACCTGTACTACTTCTACAACAGGGTATTGCTATACTTTAAGTTAAGTACCATCAAGCACAGGACCCAGGGCCATCCCGCGCCCATCCATCCAACCCAGCCCTGCCCTCAGCCTCCCCACCACCAGCGCTACAGATGGGAACGACCGACAGCGTAGCGTACGCGGGGGGATTTGGAGTCTGAAATTGAATGTTGTCCTTTTTCATATCTGTAACCCAGGTACGCGCGGCTATGTTGGAGAGGAGAGATAAAGCAGAGGGGGGATCGCCCCGGCGGCGGGCACCGCGCACAGCGCCGTGATTTACCCATCTATCACCGTGAGAGATAGCTTCATTTCAATTTGTAGCTGGAAGCCACAGAGTACAATGCGATAATCCTCCAAGGCTTTCCTCCCTCTCTCTCTCTCGCTCCCGATCTTCCTCTCTCTCTCTCGCTCTCCCGATTAGGGATGGGACGATAGGAACATTTCATATCACGATTATTGTGACCAAAGAAATCGCGATTTACGATATTGTGATATCGTGATATCGTGATATCGCGATAATCAAAATATCACCAACATTCATTATCCCGAGGCGGAACAATTGCCCAAAAATAGCCGATCTACATGCTCACAAGGTTGTGAGCATGTAGATCGGCTATTTTTTGGCAAAGACGTTTGGTAGAGAGTGAAAAAAAAGACTGTATCAAGTACGAATATTACAAGTACCTTTTACCAATTATAGAGGGTTTACTTTAAATGGTACCGGATATGCAGCTCGGCAAATAAAAGGTGAATTGATCCCAGTGCATGACGGAGGACGATATCACGATAAATTAAATCTCCGCGATACAATTATCGGGAGTGTTTTTTATCACGATAAACGATAATATCGCTTATCGTCCCATCCCTACTCCCGATCTACTCCCGATATCCCTCTCTTTCTCCCTCTCCCTCTCCCTCTCTCTCTCCCTCTCTCTCTAAGACAAAGCATTTGTGTCTGCAAAATACCCAACAACCGCAATAAGCATGTATGGGTCTTTTATTACGTTTATTTTTATGCACTGCCTAAGGAAAATATATATATATATCCCTATGACAGTAAAGGTCCCCTTGTGTGTCTTTGTAGTAAGCCTAAAAAGATTTGCATACAAGGGAAAGAGGATGGTAAACATGTTATATATGAAAAGATATGGCCAAGCAATAAATCCCAAGTATATAGGGGATCTGTGTGTGAGTGCGTGCTTTCGTGCGTTCGAGCGTGCATGCAAGCGCAAGAGATACTGGTCTGTTCTGGTACAGTACATGCATGTGCGGTGCGCAAATGCGAATGGGACATGCATGAAATGAATATCGTCGTTGGCGGGTGGAAACCTCGTATCTCCAAGTTTCAAATGTGTACGTTCTTTCGCAAAGTAAAGCCCTGCTTCATCGTACAAGGCCGTCGCACACAAGTAGTGAAAACAGCAGATCTACAAGCACACAACGCCTCGCGGTGCGAGGCGTTGTGTGCTTGCAGATCGGCTGTTTTCACTAGATTAAATCATTTTTTTTAAATGATAAATGCAAAACCAACGGTTTTGGACACACAAGGTTTTCACCCGACAATGACGATATGGCGGATGGATACAATATATAGGAAAAAAAATAAGAATACAGAATCCCATTTAAAATCCCCATTGATTTTAAATTAATGGTGAAGCCATTTCTGATTGAAACAATGCTATGTGTCATCATGTGAAATGTGAGAGGCATTTTATTTTCTTCTCTGCCTTTTGTTTGCAGATAAGCTGAACAGGCTCAGTTTCCCACAGAAGGCAGAAAAAAAATCTAATTCTGTGTGTGTGTGAGAGTGTGTGAGTGTGTGTGTGTGTGTGTGTGTGTGTGTGTGTGTGTGTGTGTGTGTGTGTGTGTGTGTGTGTGTGTGTGTGTGTGTGTGCAGGGCCGGTTCCTGGCATAAGCAACATAAGCGGTCGCTTAGGGCCACAACCATAAGGGGGCCACATCACAGGGAGAAGACTGCAACGCATTTTGAGCTTGTAGATCAGCTATTGTTTACTATATGCATTGTGGAGTGAGTGTGAAGTGGCCCTCTCGACATGTGGCCAAGAACGCAGGTTAATATCGGAATACTGATACCGGTATATTATTGATTTCAGCTGTTACCCACTTTAATTACTTCAGTCTATAGTAGTAGCATAATGACCAGTGCTATAGTCTTTTCTTGTCAATGTATTTGCATTTCATACGGTCAACATACGAACATATAAATGTATTTGAAATTAAATAATAATGTTACTTTTCAGGATTCCAGTTAAAAAAATAGCTAAAAAGAATACAGGATTCCAATTAAAACAATTGTGAAAATAATGGATCATCGCAATGCTTGTAGATCTATTTTTTTTACAATATGCATTGTGGCCCTCTGGAGTGATTGTGAAATATAGTGTCCCTCTCTATCATCTAAGTTGCCCACTCCTATACCCTATCCAAATGCTACTTATTATTTTAATGTGCAATAAAATTAAGATCTCACACAAGACACAACAGAATTGAAAATATGCCACATACTGTAGAGTTGAATAGGCCTACAAGTTGCAATTTGAGACCAAAAGAACACAGGATGAAGGTGTGTGATGTTTTGTATGAATCTGATTCAAATCAATTGTTGTTTTTTCTTGTTATAACATTACACTCATGTTTTTGGACAAATTAAACAGTGTCTAGAAATGTATTATAATAGTTATATCTTGGTTTTGAAATGTTTTTCATCAGAGCATAGGCCTACATGTTTCTGTTTTAATAGCTTTTAACTAACCAGAGAGAATGATCTAATAATGTTTTACCTCCATTGTAAACTTTATTGTGTGTTATAGGTAGAACTGTCTGATCTGTGCCAAAATGCAAATTTCTATGCCTTTCTGGGGGACCACCCCTCAGTCAAAACCCCCATTTTTTTCGGCCACCCGCAAAGCGGGCCGCCAGGATGTATCCCATATTTGAATCTCTGGGAGTTGGCAACCCTATGTGTGTAGTTAGTAGATACATGCTTGAGTGCTAACAACAGACACCACATGTTCTACTAGATAGAAGAAGACGTTATTATTTATCACTTTGGTTTTGGCGATTCAAAGACAGTTAATAAGTGCGCGCGTCCGTCATTGGGGGGCCACCTAAAATAATCTTGCTTAGGGCCACCTGAACCCTAGAACCGGCCCTGTGTGTGTGTGTGTGTGTGTGTGTGTGTGTGTGTGTGTGTGTGAGAGAGAGAGAGGGTGACACTCCATCGGCTGCTCCTCTTCAGGGAGACAGAGTGAAGAGAGAGAGAGACGCAGAAAACAATCATCTTCCGTACCCGTCATCTGGGGTGTCACATGGGAGGGGAGGGGAGGAAAGTGGGACTGAGTTACTATAGAGCTTCGCAGCGGAAGTGGATTCCTGGGGTCACTTAATATTCTCCATTCATTTTCGCCATAGACTTTTACAAATATATTTATAACAATTATGTTAAGCCTCGAACCAAGCCATCCAGGATGGAGGTGAATCATGATCATACAACCTTTGATCCTATGTGAAAACATATTTTAATATTACATTATTTGATATACTACATTTAATAACTACCCTTTGTTTAGCGATTTTCAAAATGTTCTTTTCATAGAAAAAAGGTTATATGGTCATGATTCACCTCCATCCTGGATGGCTTGGTTCCTCGAACCAAGGTGAATCATGACCATAACATAACATGACCATAACATAACATAATTGTTATAAATATTTTTATAAAAGTCTATGGCGAAAATGAATGGGGAATATTAAGTGACCCCAGGAATCCACTTCCGCTGCGATGCTCTATAGGGCCCAAGGTGGAGGGGCCTTAATTATATTGAAAAATAGCAGATATACAAGCTCACAGCGCGGCACCGAGTGTGTAACTCCGAAAATGTGTAACTAAAATTTTGATTCTGGGGGGTCCCTGCAGAACTAGATATTTTGAAATGGCCAAATACATATCATGTTGGGGGTCCTTCACATGAAAATGTTTGAGCACCACTGACATAGAAACAAAAATCACACCCAATGTGAAGTGAGCGGTGGTCGTGCTTGCATAACGTCTTCAATTGGTAATTGGTGATGTAATACAGGCTACACACACACACACACTGCTATGGCAAAACACTGAGGAAAAAGACTAGGATATAGGTCTAGGATGTAATTGGTGATGTATGGCTACACACACACATATTGCTATGGCAAAACGCTGAGGAAAACACATTGCTATGGCAAAACGCTGAGGAAAAGTGGCTACAGATATGTCTAGGATGTAATTGGTGACGTAATATGGCTACACACACACACACACACACACATATTGCTATGGCAAAACGCTGAGGAAAACACATTGCTATGGCAAAACGCTGAGGAAAAGTGGCTACAGACACACGCACAGCCACTCTATGGAGCGGTTTACCACCGCTCCAAAACGTAGAAGGATTTGAAATATCCAAAGACATTTTTTTTTCACGATTTTTCAAAAATAGCAAATCTACAAGCTCGCAGCGCGGCACTCGGTGCCGCACTGTGAGCTTGTAGATCTGCTATTTTTCAATAGTTAAAGCACCAAATAATTGTGCGGGGGGCCGCAGGGGCCCGCAGTGAATCCTTGTACCCAGGGCTCAGAGTTTGGTGCTACGCCCCTGCCCCGTCATTATCACCTTCCTCTCTCATGTGTGATATTCACCCCAACCCGCCTCCCTCTCCGCCGCTCCGCGGTTAGAACATCCTCCACCAGCTCAAGACCCCCACCTCACCCCACCTCACCCCACTCCCCTCCCCTCCTTTCTCACCCCCGGCCCCCACCCAACCCGCCAGACACCTTCCTTTCCCTAGCGGTGGTGTTGCCAGATGTTGCGAGAGGGAAAAAAGCAGCTCTATGGGAACTGAGGTCAAAAGAAGTGACTATAGGTAACTTCAGGAGATCATGCCATCATGCTAGTGTTAAAGGAGTAGTTCTCCCCTAAAATGACTTTTTTTCTTTCGATTACTCACCCCATAGACTTGAGATCAATAATATATTTTTTTTAGTTTTTTGTCACATTCTTAAACCAATAATTTGATTATAACAAACTGACCCCCATTGATTGAAAGTCCTTTTGGGTTTCCAGACGGAATCAATTGGCCTACAAAGAGTCTCCTCAAATTGTTGGCTTAGGAATGTGACAAAAACAAAAAAAATATATGATTGATTGATTGATTGATTGATTTATTTATTGATTGTTGACTGATTGAGTATTTTATTAGACAAAAGTGGAGAACAAAACAAGTATAGTCAGTACATTAAAATAATGTAGTACAGTACAAGTACAGTTAAACACCCTGCCTAGAAGGAGCATCCCAAATAAGTCCTTTTTACAGTCTTTTTTTTTTCTTTTTTTTTACGTTGGAAGTCCTTGGTACTTCCAAACTCAAGTCTCTCAATAGAAAAAGGGTCATTTTGGGGGTGAACTACTCATTTCTATCTTGTAAAATCTATGTTAATTTAACTCAGAGATCGTAAACACATACTCATAAATGTCCATTTGGTACCTAACTATCATTTAGCTGGGGACCCCCTGGAACTCCGTCAAGGACCCCTGGGGGTTCCCAGACCCCACTTTGATCTGAGGTTAAACTGATAAATTCCAAATATTATCAAAGCAACCACAACCCGCAAACCAGCAACATTTACAAGCAAGTCTACTGTACATACAGTAATAACAAAGCCCAAAGCCGCTTATTATAAGAGGACATGGCAACACGCTGTTCCCTAGAGGAGAAAAGTGCTGTGTAAGGTAGAACAAGCCAAGCTGTCTATAATAAGCTCTAGTGTAGCTGTCAGTGATATTCTGTCATCATCATCATCATCATCGTACGGGAAACACATGCAGCGAAAACACACAATTTGCAGCAGCAATTAGTTCCTCTTCAGGAAATGCAGTTTCTCTCATCACTGATGTGTGTTCACTGTTCATACAGACCTTCTCATGTCAAGGACCCCCACAATTATATGTATTCGGCCGCGGAACCACGTCTGAAAATATTTTGCCAGGGGACCCCCCACAAAGGCAAAGATTTGAGTTAAATGTTTGCTTAATCTCACATACATCACATACTTACATCTCACGAGACTTAATTATTTAAAAACCTAGTTACAGTAGCTAGAGTGCCATTTGTTAGATTTTTATTGTTATAAAATACATTAAACAATAATTGTAAGTAAATTCTGAATACATAACTTTTACTTGTAACTAGGGCATTCACGAATAGTGATTTTTAGTATTCGAAATATTCGACAAAGTATTCGAATAGTCGAATATTCGACAGGCCAAACTGTCAAATATTAAGTAAGCAAGAGGCGAACATTGTGAAAATAGACGATCTACATGCTCACAGCGCCTCGTAACGCGAGGCGTTGTGAGCATGTAGATCTGCTATTTTCACAATAGTTATCTGCGGAACCGAGTCACATTAAATGTAATACCTACAATTCCAAGTGCTTGTCAGGGTGGGGGTCCCCAGTTCAAATATGTTTATTTTGGGGGTCAGGGCCTAAAAAGGTTTGAGAACCCCTGGTATAGAGCATTAACAAATTCATCCACCAGGGGCATTGACAACTCATTCTTATGACTTCCTATCTAGCCAAGCTTTATAAACTGTATATTTTTTCTAGAGAAAACAATACAAAATTAAATAAGAAATAAGCGAATATTCGACTTCGGTGAACAACATCGAATAGTGACTTTGATATTCGAATATTTGAATATTTGGTGAATGCCCTACTTGTAACTTGATTATTTAATTCATTGGCTTCCGAGGACCATTAGCCTCGCGTAGCCAGGCTTACTCATCTGCGAAGAGAAAAGCCTGGTCAAGATATGAGGCAGAGACCGTTCTAGGAGGTGGGGATGAATATTCGTGGAAGTTGTCGTCTTTTCACAGTGCGGTGTTCCTGCAAACGTATTCCCCGCTGGAAAAAGAACATGTCTACGTCTCCTGCTCCGTCGGTTGCGCTCACAATAAACAATATATAAACTAAAACATTGATTCAGGTGATGTTACACCTATTAAGAGCGAGTTAAGAGCTACAATCTATTTTAGTTTTTTCGCTGGGGAATGTAAACAGACCCGCACCGCATGACGTAACTTCCGTTAAACACAGACTTCCGCTAGAAATCTTGGAACCAAGCGGAAGTCATATCTTGGCCAGGGTGCAGGACCATTGGATCAGCGCATCTGGTTCTGGCTGGTGCAGCTCCTCATGTGACTGTAGACTAGAGTCCAATATAGGAGTGGCAGTCCTTCTGACACAGCTCACATGATGAAAGAGGTGGCAGGTCTTTCAGCCTGGTTCGTCCTTCTGTGGGCCCTCTTCTTCTCGTCCCACTGAAGCAGCAGGTGTTCTTCAAACCTCTGAAGTCCCTTCTGGGTTTCAAGCCTCCAGGTGTCTCTGTTTTTTAGCTGAGGCTTCCCGTGTGGTTGTGTCGATGTGTTTGGCTTTTTAGGTCTTGCTAAACTAGATCAGGCAGGGGGCCACAACTGTAACATTACTTGAAGTCGGGCGCCACTCGCAAGACACAACAAGAGAACAACATGAGTTTTGAGTGCAGTTCATTACAAGCCATCTCCCTCAATTTGTGGCTACCTATTTTTGAGTGGACTCCAATTACCCAACAGAAATGGTCCAATCTTATAATGAATAGGGCTGTTCACAATTACTACATAATCGTCTAATCGCAATTATTTGAGGTAATCGCAATTATTTTGCATAATCGTCATAATCGTTTCCATGTAGAGAAATGTTAAAATCAAACCGGATTCAGTTTTAACCCAAAATATTCCCCTGCGCTCAAGGACATATTTTTAGGGCCTACCTAATAAACTCCTTGATGCGGAGTAGTTTTGCTTTTGAAAAATTTGTTTGGTATATGCATCTTTTAGTCCAACTGTTAGCGACTGGCAAGACTACACTAGGCTACTCGAGCATTTTAATAGGGATTGGGGAAACAAACGGGGGGGAACCAAATCAAAGCAACGCCACGGAAACCAAACAGCCTGTTGTGAACGAACACCAGGCTTCCCCAGAAAGCCTGGTAGGCGAGGGTTACTGTCCTATAGGACCTATAGCACATAACAACGGACATCATGTTGTGCTAGAGCACACAATGGCCCCTTAATTATGGTTAATGCTTATGAAAAACCTTCAAAATATAAATTGGAATATGGAATGTGTTGCAGGACCACTAGAAAACTCCCTCGGGCTGACTTTGGCCCGCAGGCCGCCAGTTAAATATCAACTGAAGTAGAGGCTCCTAATTATGTAGAATTACATGCTTTTCCATATATAACCCTAAGACAGGATTTGCCATGACGTTATGGTACAGAGGAGACGCTTGTAATTAATGCACAGCACAATCCGTATAGTTCTCCTTTAACCCATTTAGATCTTGAACAACTTTAACCATAATATTATGCTTTAACTATTAAAGAAATAGCAGATGTACAAGCTTACAGTGTGGCTTCGAGTGCCTCGCTGAGAGCATGTAGATCTGCTATTTTTTTGTTTTTGTTAATCTTGATATTTTTTTGGCAAATCTTTAAATAAAATATTTTAACATTTGTAACTCAAATATTTGCTCAAATATTTAGAAATGGGGGTCCTTGACATGAAAAGGTTTGAGAACAACTGATTTAGAAGAAGGAGTTCGAAGAAATGTATAGAATCGGGTCAAAATATTCTTTTTACTTAAGACTTTTACACAATTCTTTCAAAAATAGGTGATCTACGTGCTGTGAGCTTGTAGATTTGCTATTTTTTAATATAGTTAAAACATAAAATAATGGTTAAAGCGGCTCAAGTCAAACGCGACACAGATGCTTTCCAGGTCTTAACCCTATATTTAGGCCTAGAATTATTGAATGCTTTAACCAGTGAAAAATAGCAGATATACAAGCTCACAGCGCGGCACCGAGTGCCGCGCTGCGGGCTTGTAGATCTGCTATTTTTGAAAAATTTGTGAAAATGGGTGCAAATCTTTGAATATATGTATTTTAAAAGCGAACGTTTGTAACTAAAAGTTTGCTTCTGGGTGGTCCCTGGAACTAGATATTTTGAAATGGGGGTCCGTGGCCAAATAAATATCATTTTGGGGGTCCTTCACATGAAAAGGTTTGAGCACCACTGACATAGTAGTCTCTCAAGAACAGACTAACTGAGCTCCAGTTAAGTGAAAAGGACCTTTTCTTTGACGATGGCTGGCTAGATTGCTGACATAGAAACAGTTTTTTTTTCCAAAAATCTTAGAAGGATTCAAAAGACACTTATAGAATCGGGTCAAAATTCTAATTTTCAAGATTTTTCAAAAATAGCAGATCTACAAGCTCGCAGCGCGGCACTCGGTGCCGCGCTGTGAGCTTGTATATCTGCTATTTTTTAATATTTAAAGCATAAAATATTGTGTCATAATGTGTTCAGGCCTAAATGGGTTAAATTGGTAACTCTGAATATTGCGCAAAACGCACACAGAAACCGTCCATTTGCTTCCACGCTCGCACACAATCTTCGGGAACGTGAGTGGGGCTCACAAACAAACAACGTATTCATAACTCGCCCCCCAGAGATGTTTTGGTCCCGCGACTCGGACTCGCATTTGTTTCATTCATAAATATTTATTATTTCTTGGTTTTTATTTATTTATTCAGGGCTACGGTATGTTTCTTTACAAGCTGTGTCGCAACAGCTCCGAGCGGCTTAGCCGTTATATCAATAAGAACAGGCGCTCGTGTTGAGGATTTCTTCAAAGTTTGCTTAGGGACAAACTCGGAAGCTAAAGCCCACCTCTGTGTGGCATACTATGGTCTGTGTCGTCGCTGTGTGTGTGTGTGTGTGCACACTCGTATGTGTGTGTTTTTATTGCTATTGTTATTTTTCTGACCCATTCTTTTTTCCATTGCATTGTCGATTCTTTAAAAAATATATATATGACTGGCATGGTGGGGCAGTCGGTAGTGCTGTCTTTTACTTATACTCCATTACATCTCAAGAGACTACATTTTTTGAAAACTTACTTACAGTAGCTACAGTGCTATTTGTGATTATTTTGATTATTATAAAACATACAGTACATTAAAAACACATTCCCCGCCATTTAACAATACCTTCGTACTCTCCCCTGCCCCTGTCTCCATAGACTTCCATGTAATTCATAGTGCACGGATCATGCACACCCATGCCTAGATAATGCACCACGTGTGTCCACATTGCTCACAGCTTTCAAACAAAAAAATCCGAATGGAAATCCGTTCAGGCATTCATGAGATAGCAGCCATTATGTTTTCCTAAAATGTAAACAAAGATGGCTGCCATGTTTGAAAGATGGGGTTGCTATGGGGGTTATACATGCAATTTCGCAATTGCTATCATGCCTACTACATTTTTTGGGGTCAAAACATTTTTTTGTTTTTTTTTTTTGTTTTTGTTTTTCTCAGGATTATCGGGCCTGGCGGGGAAAGACATTGAAATGATCTCGGGACTATCGGGCCTGGCATGCAATGAGTTAACCACTTCAAGCGCTATACATTGTATATTTGTGCTTGTGAGCATTTTCTGTAGCTTGTTGATCTGCTCTTTTCAAAAGTTTTGTATACATTTTGAAAAAGTGTGACATGGGATATTCTGCATAATGAGTACTTTTACTTTTGTTAATTTAAGTATATTTTGATACCAAAAATGTATGTAAAATACCCTAACTTTTACTTCTAAATTGATTATTTCGATATTCATACTTTTACTCAAGGTACCAAACAACTGGAGTCATTTTAGACGTATTACAAAGTCCTTAAAGTGTCACTTTAGAAAAGTGATATCCTCTATACACTTAAAACGTTATGTTGGTTTGTTTACAGTTGAGTGAGAAAACAACGTTGCACAAGTTAATCATCTGGGGACCCCCCCAAAATAATTTGGGGACCCTCCTGGGGGTCCTGACCCACAGGTTGAGAACCACTGCCCTAGGTGGAGTTGGCGAAAGGCCCTTTCTGTTTGGAGTTTGCATGTTCTCCCCGTGTCCCCTCACAATAATAAAAAAAAATAAGAAAACATGCCTTAATCCTTGTCTCTACTGCCTCCCCCTGGCCAGCTGGGGCGCCTGCTGGAGGGGAAAGGAACTGGTTGGAATAATGTGCTACAAGCGTGTAGATCTGATTTTTTTTTCCCGGCTTTATAGGCTTATGATAAAATGTAGGGAAAAAATTCCAGTCATAAAATCACTGTCCTAAAATGTTGAAGCCCTCACAAAGTACAGTAATAGAAACCTGTGCCAGTGAGCATGGGTAAAAGCGTGCGTTCGTACATAGACCTGCACGTGTGTGAGAGAAAGAGAGAGAGAGAGAGAGAGAGAGAGAGAGAGAGAGAGAGAGAGAGAGAGAGAGAGAGAGAGAGAGAGACAGAGAGAGAGAGAGAGAGAGAGAGAGAGTGTGGGAGGGGGGCGGTATCGTAGTCCATTCATCATGCCCTGCTAATTGGCCTCGGTTAATGTAAATAATGGCTGTTTGTACAGGCAATATGCAAATGAGGCACACCATGGGAGGAGCAGATAAGAGCGCTCCGCTCGCCAGGGGAATAATACACACGCGCTCACACACACACGCACGCGCACGCACGCACGCATGCACGCATGCACGCACGCGCACACACACAGGACTGTTGCCGGACTACAGTGGACTTTTGAAGCTCTAAGCTGGTGGCGCGTCGCTATGCAACACGTTGTGAGCTTGTAGATCCGCGATTTCATAATATTTCTTTTTTACATTTGAAAACTTGTAAAACAGAAATGAATTCTGCATAATGAGTACTACCGCTGGCTACTTTGAGTACATCGTGATGCCAATACTTTTGTGCTTTTACTCAAGTACATTTGGAATGCCAAACTTGTACTTGATAATATGAGTTAAGTATGTCTGGTTTTCAGGTGGGTGGAGACCCAGCTGAAGTTAACCACACCCACAGTGTTGGGTGAATGGTAAAAGGGAGGGATTAGTATATGAGGTCATTAAATCTGTCTTTCAGATCTCAGGATGTAACCAAAAATACACAGGGAAAACATATTTTCAAATTAAAACCACACCTGTGGGTCTATTAACACATTGGCCGCCATTTTAACATTGACTGTATGGCTCTCCTGCCATTTTGTTTAATAAAAAAATTGATATATTTTTTTTATATTGACATTTTTCCTAAATTCTGTATTTTTTCGACAATGTCATAAAGAACCTCAAATGAAACAGGACAAACTCTAGTCTCACCGAAAAATAAAATAAATAAATAAAAAGCTTTTTTTTCTATAGTTGCAGCCATCTCAAAATAGCCATTTTTGACCAAAGTCCAGCTATAATTGAAAGAACTGGAGATATTGACCTTTTTGTGATTGATGGCTTTTCGAGCGAATAACTCAGTTGATATTTGTATTTATGGCGTCAGGCACTTATCAGATAAGTGTACTAATGTAATTATGTAATAGGAATTATTTTTAGAATTTTCTGTTTAGAAAAATGCAGAGAAAAATATTTTTATATGCTATGTCTGACCAAAAACAGCAAGTTCACATTGATATACTATTACTGCTACAGTATTCTACAAGTCTGCTACAAGTCACTTGGGGGCGCTGTCTCTCTGTTTCTGTGTGTAAATGCTAGTTGCGCTCTGTAGGCCTACAGGTGCACACACACACATTGACATCAAAGGGGGCATGAGTCTTTACAACCAGTAAGACTCCCTAATCGGGAGATAAGCGACCGTTGGTCGCTTATCTCCACAAATATCACAACCTCCACCTCTCACGTCATACGGGTAGCCATAGTTACACCTGGAATGTTGAATCTCCATATATGGAGATAACCTACGCATCACACAAAGTCTGACCTCACCAGCCCATACTTGGGCATGGACGACTTATATCTCCATATACGGAGATGGCCATATATGGAGATACGATGACATCACAGAGTCCACAGCTGATGATGTGGCGTGATGTCATACAATACACAAACAAGCCCTATATAAAGGGGCAATTCTCACCAGGGAAGAGAGCATTGCCTGGAATGTTGAATCTCCATATATTGAGATAACCTACGCATCACACAAAGTCTGACCTCACCAGCCCATACTTGGGCATGGACGACTTATATCTCCATATACGGAGATGGCCATATATGGAGATACGATGACATCACAGAGTCCACAGCTGATGATGTGGCGTGATGTCATACAATAAACAAACAAGCCCTATATACTGATGCGATACGATGACATCACAGAGTCCACAGCTGATGATGTGGCGTGATGTCATACAATAAACAAACAAGCCCTATATACTGATGCGGAGATATGAGCAGGGCAAAGGTGTGACGTGTGACCGACCGACGGACGGCCGGTGGAGGTTTTCATAGTAAACTGCTCCCTGACGGTCGCAATAACACTTCTAGAATACACCTCTAGAATGGATTGCTATGACATTTGTTCAACAAGGTGATCAGCAATCTCTCAACACGTCGCTCTGCGACACTTTGAGAGCTTGTAGAGCTTGTAGATCTGCTATTTTCACATTCTAGCACATGTTAGAAAATGTCTCCCCCTGCCCCTAAAAAATCCTCTGCACTGCCCTGGCAAGAGCAGGGCAGACGCAGTTTGCTAACGAGGCGAGGCTGTAGTTGATCGATCGCTTGTTGGCTGTAGTTGATGCTTGTTTTGGCGGAGCGTGGGCCAGGGACCCCCACGCCCACCTGGTTCCCTAAGTGTTGGCTGGAGACCAGGGGACCCCCTTTGTGAGACCCCATCGACAGGGACCACTTGTCCCTGCAACTGGATCATGTGAACTTTATGTAACAAATGATCGGCTTATTGATTGATTTTACAATGTTATGTAACTCCGCACTGCTCTGGGAGGTCGGCGAAGCGTTGGACCCGCGGACCCCTTATTGGTTCCGTTAGAAAGGCGACCAGGGACCCCCACCTTTGCAAAGGCGATCATGGCTTGTTTGTGGACTAAATACCATTACAAAACTAATATTATAGCCTGGATATATGGATTATAACCCAGGGTGTGGATTCAAATCAACCATCATCATTATCAGGTACGTTTTAGAAGCATTTATATGGCGAATTGGCGATAATTGTGTGTTTTGTGTCTTGAGAGAGAGAGAGAGAGAGAGAGGCAGATCTCACTGATAGCACTGTTTTTTTATGGGACTGAACACCATCAGGGGGTCCAACAGGGACCACTGAAACAGAGATATAGTGGTCCTGGAGGGAAGCGCACACACACACACACACACACACACACACACACACACACACACACACACACACACACACACACACACACACACACACACACACACACACACACACACACACACACACACACACACACACACACACACACACACACACACACACACAGCTGTTCTCACACTTTTTTTTCTTCTCTTTTTTTTCCCGGCAGCCAGCCTTTTGAGCTCAAATGCGTCTTTTGCCAGTTCACTGTGGGTTATGGGGAGATTTATACATTTGTATTGCAATTTATACATTATTACAGTATTTTTTTCAAACACACTTACTTTGATGTGTGATATTTTAGGTTCCCTTTAAGATAAAAGGCTCAGACTTTGTGACGGGCTGTGGAAGAATGTAATTAAACATTACATTATATAAAAGCAAATTCTCTGGACTATCGGGCCTGGCGGGGAACGACATTGGGATTTTCTCGGGACTATCGGGGGAGGCGGGGAATGAGTTAAAGTAACGTTAACTCCATAGACACATACACAACTGGCCCCACCTCTTTAAGTAAAGTACTTTTTCCACCCCTGCAGGCATGTCAATGTAAACATCTTTGTTAGTAAGGGAAAGTTAGCCTATTGCTAGACCAATCTGGGAACTAAATGTGTCCCAATCTCACTGAGAGCCAGTCATCTCGGAAAGTACAGCTTTAGACAGGGACTGAAAATACTTTTTTTTTTTTCTCACTAAAATGTGATAAAGCCACTAAAGCATTTCATAAATTTCAGGCTACATTTCACTTAAACGCCAGAGCTTAACTCTGCATGTAAATAAGACTTTTTTTAATTAATGTGAGAGATCGTCAGGTCATTTGCAGGTTAGAAATTTATTTAGAACTTGAATATCTCAAAAGTAGTATTTCAGCATGGCATCATTCTATAAGCCATATCTTCAAAACTGTTGGGTCAATCTCCACAACCAATATATCATTTTGTAGCTATGATCCCCGGCTTTCAAATGAAATGAAAAAATGAAAATGAATAAAAATCCAATGACTGGCTCCCAGCCAAATTGGGACACAAATCTAAATCACTAGCCTTCTTCACAAATGTGTTCATAAACTTGTCTACTATCACCTCTGAACTTTGTCAAACCCAACTCCCTTGACATACTTTGTGGAGCCAATCAAAGATATTGGGTATCCTGAGGGCTTGGGATTAAAGGGGGAAAAATAAAAAATGGACAATATGGACATATGAGGTGTGTAATTTGGGTATTTTTGGGCTGCTGAATCCATTCCAACCATTTGTTTTCAGTTAAAATGACTCCTTGGCCATAAAATAGGCCACACCTACTTTTGTGTGTCCATGAGACATAATATTGGCAATAAAAAAAAAAGTTGGAGTAGGGTTTGAATTCATGAAAACTATTCAAGATCAGGCGGGTAAGCACAAATCATGACACACAGGATAACGTGATACAATCTGACAAGGAACACTCAAACACAGGGTTTAAAACATAGGGACTAACAGGACACAGGTGAACTCGAATGACATGATTGGCTAAGCCTTAGCCAATTAGGCCTTTTTTATGGCCAAGGAGACATTTTCACTGATAACTAATGGTTTGAATGGATTCAGCAGCCCAACAATACCCTAATTACACACCTCATACGTTCATATTGGCCATTCTTTATTTTTCCCCCTTTAATCCCAGGCCCTGGGTATCCCGATACCCCCAACTTTGATTGGCTCCCACAAAGTATGTCAAGGGAGTTGGGTTTGACAAAGTTCAGAGGTGATAGTAGACACCTTTATGAACACATTTATGGAGAAAGCTAGTGATTTAGATTTAGTTCCCAGATTGGTCTAGCAATAGGCTAACTTTCCCTAACTATGTATTGCAGGTGGCAGTTGGGTGTCCAGGGTATTCGTCAGGAGCAACAACCTGGTGACAGCGACAGGTGTACAGCTCGGGGGAACAACAGTCTGGTGATGGCACAGCCAGATGGAGACTGTGGTGGTGGTGGTTGGTTTCAGAGATGTGGCGTAGGAGGGTGGTTTCCCGGTGGCTCTCCGTTGTGACAGTATACCAGCGCACGCCAGGCCGTGGTCGCAGTAAGCAGCAGAGAACAGATTGTAGTGGGCTGGGGTGCTTGCTTCATGTCCTTGATGATTCGCTGAGCTTTCACGCACGCACGCACGCACGCACGCGCGCACGCGCGCACGCGCGCACGCGCACACGCGCACACACACACACACACACACACACACACACACACACACACACACACACACACACACACACTTTTTGTGTATATGTCCTGAAGGGAGGAAAGGAGGGAGGGAAGCTCACCTCACCTCCCACGATGCACTGGGCTTTCCATTTCCAGGCCAGTGGTGACATGTGGTGACAGCGTGTATCTATTCTGCCTCTAGCTTAAAGGGGAAGACCACCCATTTTCAATATTGAACTATGTCATTAAAATACCTTAGAGGAGTTGTGTGGAAATAAAAAAAAGTTACCCCTCTTCATGTGTTGCCTAGAACTGGAGGATTGATTTTGGGGTTTGTATAGAGGGTATGCGTGTGACATCACTGTTGCTGGAAGTTATATGGGAACGCCTACTGAGTGGCAAAAAACTAATTTCTGCCATTGACAGCCCATACATCCAAACAGAAAAGTCCTATCTGATTGTATTAAACAAAGTTAACTCACCAACATTGCGGCCTTACTGAAAGCTTGAATTATCCTCTTTCTATCTGCAAAGTTTTTGTTTCATAAAAATCCACCATAGCCATGTTATGAGCTACTTTCTGTCTAGACATTCTGTGCAGGTTTTTATTTTTCCAAGTGTCCGAGTTTGGAAGCACTCGTTTTTTCAACAACACAACATCCTGCTGCCTCCTGTATTATATGCAAATTAGAAACATGTGGTATGCAGAGCCGTTGAGTGATTTGCAACTAGCACTTCCAAACTCCAACGCTCCATGCTGCTCAATGTTTTGCCACTCAGTCTAGATTAGGGGTGCACGCACACGCACACACACACACACACACACACACACACACACACACACACACACACACACACACACACACACACACACACACACACACACACACGTTCTCTTCCTGAGATATGCGCATGCATAAAGCATTATACATTAGGGAACATTAGCCCCAAAAAATACAGATCACAATCACTTTGTGATGCACTGCAAGCTTGTAGATCTGCTATTTTTTAGGCAAGTCATTTGGTGTGACAGGAAACAGTGGTCAAAGTTAAAGAGGCGGTGCCATAGTTTTGTACTTTTTCTGGTTTTCATGTGTCTAGGAGGTTGACAGTATTTCATTAGAACCCCTGGTGTGGTTGTCATGAGCAATTATGTATTGCCTTTCTATTTGGGTTTTAGCTGTAGGCTGCCACCTTGTGGGGTCAAACGTGCTGGTCCAAAAACACACATACTTATTACATCACAGAATCAACCCCTCCCCTAATTACCATTCACCCAACATACGTGGGTGTGGCTAACTTCAGCTGGGTCACCACCCACCAATGAACTGGTGGGTGTGGCCACATAAAAACATCATTTTAAATCTTTCTGTACACTTTTTTGGAAAAAATCTTCCTCCTAGTATAATCATAATACCCGATAATCATGTTTTAGAGGGGGGGGGGGGGGTGGGGGGGGGGGGGTGGGGGGAATCATGGCACCACCTCTTTAAAGTTGTAACTCAAGTCCAGTTCTACTAGGCCTACAGGGGTTTAAGTGGCTAGGAAGGAGTGAATGAGTGGAGACAGAACGTTTACATGTTCATCTCCCTCTCCTCTCTCCTCCTCTCATTATTCATCCCCTGGTGGGTTCCATCCTGACCAAGGACTCATCCTCCTTCCCCCGGCCTGACCAACAGGCTCCTGTCCTGGGGGACAGCCAGTGGGAGGTGAGCAACACTTACCAAACCTCCACACACTGCTGGTTACAACTAATACTCACTCACATGTTGTTACTAGTTGGAAAATTATAGCACTGCCACAACATAACATTACTCTGTTCACAAGAAGCAAAGTCGCTTTGCACAACGTTTCAAGCTTGTGGATCTGCTACAGCAGTGTTTCTCAACCTTTTCAGGCTGGGATCCCCAAAATAATCATATTTGAAATGGGGACCCCCCCCCCCCCCCCCCCCCCCACCCCCCCCCCCTGATGAGCACTAAGAGTTGTAAGAGTTGAGGCATTATATTTTGTATAACACGGTTCTATTGTGAAAATAGCTATTATATGACAATTTGGCCAATGTTTAATTTATCACTTTGTAGAGGTATTAAAAAGTCCTTACATTTTCACTTTAGAAATGTGCATAAACCTCTATTAGAAATGTGATACCCTCTATATACACTTAAACTTTATGTTGGTTTGCTTATCTTTAACAATGTTACACATTAAGTTCATCATCTGGGGACCTCCCTGGGGGTCCCGACCCACAGGTTGAGAACCACTGTGCTACAGTACTGTTCATGCTTTCTCGTGACGCTGTTTATGATCACGTATAGGGCCGTTCATTTATGAAAATAAAACACTGAAAAACATGGAGATACGAAGTTTCATGCCTCGACGACAGCCACAATTTTACTTATAGCTACTTTCACCAGCAGCAGCGCCTCCAGGCATGGAAACAGGACAGGGCCACTAGGCACTGCTGTGGGGGTGTGTGTGTTGGTGCGCGGTGACTATATCAGCGATGAGGTGTCATCTGTGAACACATTGAACAGGGACGTGCTGGCCATTGGGAAAAGCGGGACAACTCCCGAACGGCCGGTTCATTCCCGGCCGGTCCAGGCCAGCCATTAGGAAAAAAATTAAAATAAAATGTCGGCCGTTGTTCCATTTTGGGGGCTGGGTGGCCAACAAAGTAAATCGTCACTGTCGGGCAGAAACCTTGTATCTCCAAGTTTCAAATGTGTAAATTTTTTCGCAAAGCAAAGCCCTGCTTCATCATACAAGGCCGTCGCACAAAAGTAGTGAAAACAGCAGATCTACAAGCACACAACGCCTCGCACCGCAAGGCGTTGTGTGCTTGTAGATCGGCTGTTTTCACTAATTTAAATCATTTTTAAAATGATAAATACAAAACAAACGGTTTTGGACATACAAGGTTTCCACCCGACAACGACGAAACATAACTCATGTAATTGGCCCACTGGCTTGTCACTTTGTCACAAATCTTCGAGTAGCAGCATCTCTCTCTATTGCGCGCAATGAGGGCCTCTCCAACTCTTTTTCCCGGGCTGAATAAGGAGCCCAGCATGTCCCTGTCTGTGAACATGGCAGTATGGGGGGAAGAGAGACAGACAGACAGACAGGCAGGCACCTGGGGGAAGGCTCAAGGCAAAGCCCGGTTTGTTCAGCGTTTCCTTTCTACTTCCACTATAATATGGTATACACTGCCATGTTGTTAACGTGGAGCGGGAAGCAGAAGTGCTGCAGTAGACACATTAACGTATAATGAGCCGTGTACCAAAACTCTGACCACCCGTTTGCCAATTAGCCCGTTGAGACCGGAGGGACGATTCTGTACGAACGCCGTCTAAAACCAGCAGTTCTCTCTCACGTTTAAAATAGGTCTCTGGACTTATTTTACTATGCATTTCAGAAGCATCCTTAACTTATTATGCAGATTAGCTACAGTACATATCATGCACTTTATGCGTCTCCTCTTCCACCCTCTCCTCTTTTTCTATTTATGATCTTATTCTCTTATTATCTTCACTGCAATGATGGCTCTGCACAATCAAGAATTTCACCCATATTACCTGTAATTTGATGTGACAAGACTTAAAAAAACAATGATCAAAAAATAGTAGATAGCTTGTGGCGTGGCACGAAGTGACACGCCGCGAGCTTGTACATCTGCTATTTTTTGAATATCCAACGCTATAAGATTTTTAAAAAATACACCCGTGTGAACTGAGTGGTGGAGGCTGTGCGCGCGCGCGTGTGTGTACACGTGCGTGCGTTCGTGTGAGTGTGGTCAGCAGAGGTATTGCCATGATACAGACATAGCCAGCCCGCCACCCACGCACATGCGGACATACCCACTCATAATAATACACGGACGCCCTCTCGGTTTTAATGGGTTAGGGTCTAGATATCCGGGTTAGGAAAACAAACAGTGAAACATTTAGACTCTGCTCGTGTACCCCTCAGGTGCCAATTATTTCCCCGCTTGTGTGGAACACTCTTAATAACCGTGTTGGAGCCAATATGTTTTTTCCTTCCTTGGGTGGTATATATTTGTATAGCACAGCTAATATAGACTAACACATTTTAGAAACACAGGACAATAGGTTATATTATAAATAAATCATGCAAGGAAACATTCTTGCAAACTACAACTACTACAGTCAGCAAGATGTTAAGAACCAGAAGAAGTGACAGAAGAAGATTGATTATAAAGTTATACACAGAGGTGGATTGTGTGCTTGTGGGCCTGTGGGCCAAAATAAAAATAATAATAAAATATTGCCACCATTTTATTATAGTTACAGTATTTTTTGGGCTGGGCGGCCACCAAGTGTAGAGGGACAATCCTTCAGTAGCACCGGCCCACAGAGCAGAGAGACATCACATGTTTGGTCCACTGGCTTGTCTATCATCCCAAAACTGGCCTAGTCGCCCAATCACAGGCTACTGTGGCCCAGGAGTCCCACCCAAACATTTTAACAGTATACAAGCCCACAACACGCGGCAGTGACTCAGGGGTAGAGAAACCGTCATTAGAACACGAGGGAGGGTTCCCGAAAGGTTCCCAGTTCGATCCCGGGCTCCCCCCAGAGTTAGTGTGGAAGAGTCCTTGAGCAAGACTCTGAACTCCTAGTTGCTCCCGGTGAGCAGGTTGGTGCCTTGCATGGTTTCCTCAGCCATCGGTGTGTGAATGTGTGTGAATGGGTGAATATAATGCACAATCTATGTAAAGCGCCTTGGATAAAGGCACTATACAAATGCACCATTTACCATTTTTGAAATAGCAGATCTGCAAGCTCACATTGCATGGTAAATTGTAAGAAGGAGATGATCACAGTAAACATCCTAAAACCTTCTTTCCTCCACACTGGGAGGAAAACCTGCATCTGAAAGTTTGATGGGATGTTTTTACACATGCTGAGTGCTGTGACCTCTTTTCCATTGCATCCTGTGAGCGGTCGGCTGCTTTTCGTTGCTGCGCGCAACCTGCTTCTCGTCAGTGTGTGACGTCGTCCCAGCGATGTGGTCATGCAGCTCGGAGCACTTAGCTCACCGTGTCCTCAGGCATTCCCACCTCATTAACCCACTTAGGGCTGGAATTATGTTATACTTTAGCTATTGAAAAGTCATGAAAATGTGTGCAAATCTTTGAATATATGTATTTTTTAAGACAACAAAAAGTTTGCTTCTGGGGGTCCCTGGAACTAAATATTTTGTATTGCAAAGATGCGCAATATATTGTGATACTATTGCATCGTGACCCAAGTATCGTGATACATATTGCATCGCGAGATTCTTGCCAATATCCACCCCTAGTTTTTGTGAGGCTGAAGATGCTTTCCAGCATAAAAAAAGTATGATTTCATAGTATAAATGGTAAATGGTGCATTTATATAGCGCTTTTATCCAAGGCGCTTTACATAGATTGTGCATTACATTCACCCATTCACGCACAAATTCATACACCGGTGGCGGAGGAAACCATGCAAGGCACCAACCTGCTCACTGGGAGCAACTAGGGGTTCAGAGTCTTGCTCAAGGACTCTTCGACATTAACTCAGGGGGAGCCCAGATTCGAACTGGGAACCCTTCGGGAACCCTTCATGCTCTAATAACGGTTTCTCTACCCCTGAGCTATGCCGCCCTTAGTATGTTTGATATAGAAGTCAGTCAATTGTCTTTCACATATTCAAATATATTTTATGTATTTATTCCTTAAATATGTTTCATCACAATTGGGTGTTGTGGTGAGGGAGGGCTTAGGTGAGGCTAAGCCTTCACCATTGGGGGGTAAAGCCCCCTCTAGCCCGCCCTGGAGTCACCCCTGTGTCAGTGTGTGACGTCTTCCCAGCGGTGTGGTCATGCGTCTCGGAGCACTTAGCTCATGGTGTCCCGAGGCGTTCCCAGCTCGTTAAGGGTGACGACAGCACAGCCCCAAGAGGGGACCAGACAGACGGACAGGTGGCGCAGACGTCACCGACGTACAAACTGCCGTAATTATGTCACTATGAATCACCCAAAACATGCAGTATGCATGGCCTCAAAGCCACCACGGTGTGTCACTCCTCTGTGAGTTACTGTGACCGTGTGCGTCTGTGGGAATGCGTGTGTGCAATATATCTTAGGAGGCGAGTTTGTTCCTATGTGCTCTCCGGAGAATTTCAGTTCTAAAGTTGTTTAAGAGTATATAAGCAATGTTAAACTTGTGAAATGAGAGACTGGCGCGCTGCAGAGGTCGTGTATTAACGCTGATGCATTATATTCTGTATGTATTTCGTCCTGTGTCCCAGAAATAAATATGCCACCAGTTTTCGGCTAAAGTGAAACGCTGAGTCCCCTTGTCCATCAAAGCACGACACAAACACTGATTCGTAGAGCGAGAGGGTATGCTGGGGAGCAGGCCCAGACGTGTGCCGAATGAATGTCCCCCGCTAGAGAAAGTGCTGTTTCATAGTTATAAATAATTGAAGACGCAGGTCTTGATTTAGTATACTGTGCGTTGTACACTGAGTCACCCAAAACACCCACCCACCCACACACACACATGGGCTTGCCCAGTTCCAACCCATGCCCAGGTAGTCTGGGATCACTTCACTTTTCGGGCTTGTAACCGGTCTGGAGCGGAAACCACAATACGTCATGTTGTAGTACTCAAAGAATTTGGCCGGAACTATCCACCAGAAACAGTTATAAACCAAAATAATTCCTGTGCGCTCAAGGACATACTTTTAGGGCCTACCTAATAAACTTGATGCGTAATAGTTTTGCTTTCGAAAAATGTGTTTGGTATATGCATCTTTTAGTCCAACTCGTAGCGACTGGCAAGACTACACTAGGCTACTCGAACATTTTATAGGGATTGGGGAAACAAACGGAGGGAACCAAATCAAAGC
The DNA here is from genome assembly GCF_963921795.1 of Nannobrachium achirus. Lineage (NCBI taxonomy): Eukaryota > Metazoa > Chordata > Actinopteri > Myctophiformes > Myctophidae > Nannobrachium > Nannobrachium achirus. The sequence continues at coordinate 9,141,614 of NC_137825.1, read as the reverse complement.
GACGCCGCTTCTTCTAGTGGTTTCCGCGTAGGGCGGAAACCAAGCGGCCTGTTGTGAACGAACACCAGGCTTTCCCCCAGAAAGCCTGGTAGGCAAGGTTAATGCCCAGGTAGCCCATATGAAAACCAAATGGGACCCTCATAATTTTGTCTATTTCAAGCCCACGCCCCATGTGCACTAGGTACCTAATTAGCCCGCATTGAAACCATGTGGGTCCCACGTGTCAGCTGACAGGCAGCAGGTCACACAATGGACCATTGATATGGGAATGGTTTTTGATCGACGTGCCAGGTAGGGATGGTTATCGTCTGCGATACTTTTAATGGTATCGATCCATGACGTTGATACTATCGAGTATCGGTTCACGCAAAAACGAACGATACCTTGTTTCGATACTCTTGAACGCACCCTTGGCCGGTCGCATCTGTAACAGTTGGGCTACTGAGAGTTTAATGACTGCTTTAGTAGGCTACACTCGTTACTGTGGAAAATAGCCGACAATAGCCTATCATTTTTATTATTATGATGATTATCCAACATCTATACTCTCTGCTCTTGACATGAAAATGGCTGAATACTGGCTTAATAACCTATTTTGGTGTGTAAAATAGCCCATAGAAAAACGCAAATAATAATTATAATAATAATAAATAAAAAGTATCGAAAATGGTATCGAAAAGGGTATCGTATCGATTCCCAGGTATCGAAAAAGGTATATCGTATCGATTCAAAGGTGAACGATCCCTAGTGCCAGGTAGACACTTGCATTCATATATCGATGAAATATTCTCTTTTTTTTCTCGTTTTGGTGAGTGTGTGCTGCACCTTTGACCCCTCTTTTCCACACTTGATTCCTGGCATCTTGGTGCTTGCATTTTAAGGCCTTTCTGTGTTCTTTTTTGCAGTCCTTCCCCAGCGACACTTATTTACTTCTAATGCCTCCCCAGTTGATGCTGTTTGGATGAGCCGTCCTCGTTATCCGTGATTGATTCCTGGCCGTTACCGCTATGTGTCTCTGGTCGAGTTTCTCGTGAGTGTGTCGGCGACTCACTCACTCACGCACGCAGTGGTGGAACAAGTACTCGGATATTTTACCTGTGTAAAAGTAGCAATACCACAATATAAAACTATAGGTTATGAACGTAGCCCCCCCGTTTTTGTTAACCCATTTAGGCCTAGAATTATTGAATGCTTTAACCAGTGAAAAATAGCAGATATACAAGCTCACAGCGCGGCACCGAGTGCCGCGCTGCGAGCTTGTAGATCTGCTATTTTTGAAAAAAGTCGTGAAAATGTGTGCAAATCTTTGAATATATGTATTTTCAAAGCGAACGTTTGTAACTCAAATTTTGCTTCTGGGGGTGGTCCCTGGAACTAAATATATTGAGATGGGGGTCCGTGGCCATATAAATATCAGTTTGGGGGTGCTTCACATGAAAAGGTTTGAGAACCACTGACATAGTAGTCTCTTCAAGAACAGACTAACTGAGCTCCAGTTAAGTGAAAAGGACCTTTTCTTTGACCATGGCTGGCCAGATTGCTGACGTTTTTCAAAAAACCTTAGAAGGATTCAAAAGACACTTATAGAATCTAATTTTCACGATTTTTCAAAAATAGCAGATCTACAAGCTCGCGAGTGCCGCGCTGTGAGCTTGTAGATCTGCTATTTTTTTGAACGGTGAGAGAGCAATGTAATAAAACAATTTTTGACATTGAAAGGCCTGTGCTCAAAATCTTACTTGAGTAAAAATACTAAAGTATTGGCATCAAAATAGACTTAAAGTACCAAAAGTACAAGTAGTCATATGTAAAAAAATATATATATCAAAATCCTTGGCATATTTCAGCAGATCTACAATCTCAGAACACTTGTGAGCTTGCATATCGGCTATTTCCAAAGTTTAAATAAGGCTGAAAAGGGTATGCTTTGCGATAATAATTCAAATCTACAAGTAACTACTGTGAAATTCTCAAAGAATTGTAGTAGAGTAAAAGAACAATATACAGTACTTGAGTAAATGTACTTAGTTACTTTCCAACACTATCGACCACCCATATCACGCACGCATTCTATTATTGAATGCATTTTAAGCATCTCTGCTGATGAAATGCAACATTTCTGTGTTAATAAATACCTACGCTTCGAACATAAAAATGTCAGAACGTGCAAAAAACAATTATCTGCAAGAAAAATGGGGAAAGCTTTTGAGTACTAACTAGATAGTGGGCAGAAATGACAGCAAATGTAGCTGCAATATATTTTCTTTATCGGCCAAAAAGATGTGTGTTATGTAATGTTATTATTAAGCTTCATTTACCCAGTTGAAACGTTAAGGTCTCTTTTTACCAGAATGAGGAGGATAGGTTACACAGAGTGGGCAATTCTCGCTATTTCTACGTGTCATTATTTCGACTAAGGGTTAGGGTTAGGTTTAGGCATAGTTTTACTGAGGTTAGGGTAAGGGTTTGGGAGTGGTTAACATTCACCAGGTTAGCATTCACCAGCGTCGACAGGTTAGCATTTCACCAGGTTAACATTCACCCAGGTCGAACAAATGGAACGTCGAACAAATGTTATGATGAAATATGGACACGCTCCCACACAGATTCACTAAAAAGACAGACATAACTAGAGACATGTACAGTAGTTAGAAAAGAACATTACACTACAAAGCACAGCTGTGAGACGGATACACTATCGATATAACAATAAAAATAAAAGAATACAATAACATACATCTTAAACGATAAAAGCAGTAATTAAAAACTAATTAAAAGCTCATTTGAAAAAGGGGCTTATGGTAGGTTAAGGGGCTTGTGGTGTGGTAACCACCTTCTTTTTTTTTTACTCCTAAGGGAAATTATAGCGATGCCAATTAAGACTGGAGGCCTGGAGGTCAATCCAAGGCCAAGGGCCAGAGTAAAAGAGGCCTCTTTTATCTTCCGCTGTGAGCATCGCGGTTCAGCCTCTATGTCAGGGACGTGCTGGGCCCCTGATTCAGCCCGGGAAAAAGAGTTGTAGAGGCCCTCATTGCGCGCTATAGAGAGAGATCTCTCTCTATAGCGCTGCTGCTACTCAAAGATTTGTGACAAAGTGACAAGCCAGTGGGCCAATTATTGTACATGAGTTATATTTCGTCGTTGTCGGGCGGAAACCTTGTAAACCTCGCACCGCGAGGCGTTGTGTGCTTGTAGATCTGCTGTTTTCACTACTTTTGTGCGAGGGTCTTGTATGATGAAGCAGGGCTTTGCTTTGCGAAAAAATGTACACATTTGAAACTTGGAGATACGAGGTTTCTGCCCGACAGTGACGATTTACTTTGTTGGCCGCCCAGCCCCCAAAATGTAACAAAGGCCGACATTTTTTTTTTTTTTTTCCTAATGGCCGGCCTGGACCGGCCGGCCTGGACCGGTCGGGAATGAACCGGCCGTTCGGGAGTTGTCCCGCTTTTCCCAATGGCCAGCACGTCCCTGCTCTATGTTATGCAACCCCTGCACTAGATCTGAGGTTAAAACAGATTTAGCAGTGAATGTAAGCAGGGAGATTTACAAACTGAAGCTTTGAAAGTTAAAGTCTTCCACCTTGCGCACCATCATTTGGCTAATTAGTTTAATTTGCTCTATAAAGTATAGCCTTAAAGAGCCAAGAGGCCCATAGGAGCAGGAGCCTATCTCCTGTTTCTGTAGCGTCATTTTAGGGGTAAAGCCACTTGGCCACTTGGTGTTGTCCATTTCTTTAGGGCACAAAGGCCAAATGCCAGGGAAGGAAGGCCAAGTAAAAACATGCTTTGTCCATTGAAAGAACTAATGGATTTTAAGGGTTAAGGAAGGATTTTAAATGTAATGTTGTACACTACTGAAATACATAAATTACAGCATTTACATTCTGATGCTCAGCCCTGCACCAATAAAAGTCATTGGATTGGTTTAAAGATGGGGACTTAATGGGAGAATTCAGAATCTCAACAAAAGCAACTGGTGTCTACATGACAAGAAAGAGACACTGGTGTCTGCATATTGACAAGGAGACAGATAACGTGGTACAGTCAGCTGGGGCATTTAGGCCACGTACTGTAGCTTCAGGTCTTGACATTTCTTTGAGGGGCACAAGGCCAAACTGAGGAGCAAAGACAGCCATGGCCTTTGTGTCCTCCCTGAAACTCTTGCCCTGGTGAGGCACAAGCACGTTCCCTAGTCATGATGTACTACAAGGGCACCCCATGCCACTGGGTTCCATTTCTATAGGCTTTAATTGGTAAGACTCGGCCGGGGAATCAAACCCTGACCTCCCAATGTCCGTAAGCAATAAGGTAGACAATCACATGCAAAGAATAATGAGAGAGATAGAGCTATGTGCTGTAGTGCCTCAAGAAACAAGGATCCCATCTGTCTAAAAAATAAGGCCAGGGGTTGACTCTATTACTCTAAGGCAAGGGTGGGCAACTTTGATGATGGAGAGGGCCACTACATTTTCACACTCACTCCAGAGGGCCACAATGCATATACATGGCAAAAATAGCCAATCTACAAGCTCAAAACACGTCGCCCTTGAGCTTGTAGATCTGCTATTTTTTTTTGGGAAATCCTGAAAAGTAACCTTTTTTTTTAAATGCATTTATATGTTCTTATGTTAACTTTATGAACTTAAAGCTGTACTGTGGAAGCTGCTCAACTAGTGGTCAGTAGCGGTATTGCTTTTTTCGGCCGGAGTCGCCGCGGACCACCGGAACGGGGAACCTCCGCCTCGCCGATACGATTCCGTAGAGCCGTCTCCCATCATTTTTAGACCAGGATTGAGGGAGTAGCATGCAAGATTCCTTCACCAATGTAAACACAGTTGCTGAGGGAAGCTACTTCCTTTAGAGACAGCAAGACTCGCTGTGATTGGCCGGTGGTGTATGATCGGCGCTGTGATTGGCCGGTAGTGTATCATGTGGGAGATGACATCATTTTGCCGGGAAATTCTCCCCCCCTCACAACTCATAGAAAACATATAAAGAGAAGGCTTCAGAAGCTGAAAATAACAGAGTGGGGGTTCTAAAACTTTAGCGATTTAACAGTTAGGACAATTTTAAGATTTGTTTTATAAAAAAAGTTACATGGTATAACTTTAAATACAAATACATTGGACATAAAAAATACAATAACATTTTAATACTACTAGTCATTTAGCTACTAATATAGACTGAAGTAATTAAAGCCGGTAATTTATTCCATGTTTGGAATTGTAACAGCTGAAATCAATAATACTGTATACTGGAGTACTGATATTATCAGTACTCCAAGGCCGGCTTTACACTGCCACTGAAATCTAGCCTGAATCAGATCTGAGTCACTTCAAAAGTGGAATCCGATTTTTTTTAAATAGTCTAAATCCAAACATGTCACATTCAGGTCACATGAAATGTAATTTTGAAAAACCACATCCAGAGGTAGTTTCAAATCCGATCCATATCGGATCTGAGGACATCTGACTCAGTCTGAAAGCAGCAACCACATCCACCCCCATAGAGTTATATGCAGGTCACATTCAAGTCACATCAAACTGGCCAAGCGTCACTTGCTGCGCGAGCAGCGTGACCCGAGCGCGGCTGTATATTACATCATTACAGAGCGCGAGTATTTACTATTTGATTACAGTGCACTGAGCACATGAGAAAAACAAAAGAGAAGAGAGAAAACATGTGAGCTAAACAGTGAAAACGAGAGAGAAGAGCGAAACACAAGAGTAAAGAAAAGAAGAGAGAAAAACAATATTAACGTGTGTTTACTATGGTCTATTATGTCGCATTTCCTGAACGTAATCAGAACGTAATCAACCAGCGTCGACATAGTGACGTAAGGTCATGACGCCTACGTCGTTACCACGGTAACCAAAGCATACATGTCGCTGCAGGGCAGCTTTGGGCTAACGCTGTCTGAACGCACAGATCAGATCTGTGTCACTTGCAAATGCTGTGTGAAAACTCTGGCCAAAAGATCAGATTTGACATCAAATCGGATTTGGGCTGGATTTGACTGCAGTGTAAAGCCGGCCCAATAATAACCTGCGGGTCGCATTAAGTGAAGTTGGGGGCCGCATGTGGCCCCCGGGCCGCCAGTTGCCTATGTATGCTCTATCATGAGATCATGATATCCATGAATATCTCTTTGTCTATCTGTTCTGGTTATTATGTTGTTAAATTACAGTAAAATAACTACACATTTAACAAAAACGTCACTTTAACAAGGTATTATAATTATATTCTCCACACTTGTATTCTCCCCATCTTGACAAAATGGTAAATTCCCAGGTTCCGCAGGTCAGCTGCACAGGTGCAATGCATTATTGTTAATTGTGGCACATTTACTAACATGCCAAGTTTAGCTGCACTTGAACAACCGTGCAGGCTGCCATATCCAGCCCAAGAAACCATAGAAACGGGGAAAAAATAAAAATGTATTCTTAAAATAAACGTATCATGCCTGTTGCTAAGGTATGGCAACATGACAGGTGTCTTGCACGCACGCGAATACCTTAGCTTTTTCTGAACTGATGCCACTGGTTAATCTCCGTTATTTGTGACAATTAATCGTCAAATAATGTTTCATGATTCTCACATGTTGTACAGCTCAAGTCACCACTCACAACCTTCAATAGTGCTTGCGCACGCGCGCGCGCGCACACACACACACACACACACACACACACACACACACACACACACACACACACACACACACACACACACACACACACACACACACACACACACACACACACACACACACACACACACACACACACACACACACACACACACACACACACGTTGCATCTGCCTTGATTTTTTTGTCACTGACTAAAAATAGGGCAACAGCTTGAAACACATGTGTACTATACACAGCATACAATAACACAAGCAGCAGCTCATCAAAGAAATACAACACGGATCCTATCAAGACACATTTAGATGCAGACAGACAGACAGAGGCAGTAATGGACCAATAAAGCCACCCTGTCACACGCATCACAACAACATACTGTACATTACTGCCAGCTGCCCAAACACTCATACACACATTCATCAGTGTCACATCCCAGCTTGATTATTGCAACGGTATCCTCTACGGCAGTGGTTCTCAACTTATGTGGCGATCTACATGCTCACAACACCCCCAACGCGAGGTGTTGTGGAGCGTGTAGATCGGCTATTTTCACAATAGAACCGTGTTATACAAAATGTAATCCCTCAAATCTTAGTACTCGTCAGAGTGGGGGGGTCCCCAGTTAAAATATGATTATTTTGGGGGGGCGCAACCTGAAAAGGTTGAGAACCACTGATCTACGGCACTGCCAAAGTCTTCAACAAAACCCTGAATATACTTTCAAAACCACACTCAAAACACACATGATAGCCATGGGTATCCATTTAGACTGCAGTCAAATGCAGCCTAAATCCAATTTATTTCTCAAATACGACCTTTTGGCCCGACTTCACACTGCATCTGCAAGTGACCAGATCTGATCTGTGTGTTCAGACTGATCTTAACAACGTCAACTCAAAGCCGCCCTGCGTCGACATATCTGCTTTGGTTACCGTGGTAACGACGTAGGCGTCATGACTTTTCTCACTTTATATGTGTCCTTCAAATTCTTAACTTTCCTCTGAAATTGCAGATAGGACCTTGTGAACCCATTCTCTGCCATGCCATGAGATACAGTATGTCTTCATATATGTCAGCAATAGAATAGCCTACGACAGTTTGAATCACATTAGTACACACATACAACACAAGCAGCAGCAGCAAAGAACAAACTAGCAAAACAAGGTTCCTACCATGAGCCGTCTTCTACTCGACGTCATCAGTTGTGTAAGTGATGGTCAAACTTTGGACCCCATGGATAGAGATAGATAGAGCCCTCTAGTTCATCGTGGGATGAGCCATCCAAATGTGTCTCCAATCTTCTCCATCCTCCATACATCTGGCTAGATGTCAGTACTCCAGTCTCCTCCATACATCTGGCCAGTTCTCCAGTACGTTCCTCCCCTGCCGGGTCAATATGGCAGGGACCGACCAGCGCCATTGACTGATTCTCCTGGCTGTCATCTTCTCACCCTTGGTAGCCCCCAAATGCCTGTACCAAGAGGAAGAAAAAAAGCGGTGCCTTTTATGAGTTTCATTTCATTAAAGGGAAACTAGGCAGCAAGTCTGTGTGTATACAAACCTATTTCCACCTCCCCCCTCCCCTTTGGGACATGCATCAGACAGGTAGTTGTCTTTGATGTTTGCATTGATAAGAGAGATCACTAACGAGCACTTGACACTTTTTTATGGTCCAATCAATTACCTCAGTGCACAACCCCTTTGAAGTTCAAAGGGAGCAATTAAGAGCTCTGGCTGAGCTACCCCTGACAGAAACGTCCCTCCAAGGGATGAAACATAAACAGTGGAACAGAACCAAAATACAGCCAGGGGGGATGTGTCTTTCTGCAAGGAAACACCCCAGCACAATAATATAGTCACTGATAAAGGGAATGACTAAGGCTGTCACAATTATTACATAATCGTCTAATCGTGATTATTTGACATTATCGCAATTATTTTGTCATAATCGTCATAATCGTGAATGTTGAAAAATTTCAGAAATAGTGGAAATAGCAGATCTACAAGCTCACAACGCGTCGCATCGCGACGCGTTGTGAGCTTGTAGATCTGCTTTTTCAACTATCAATGTTATTTTTTAAGTAGTAAGTTGTCAAATATGTCAGTAATTTCTTCGTGTATTTAGGTTTTGTGTCATATCTGCCATGTGCAACTTCAAAGCCTAAAAGCCAAACAGAAATGTAATTGTCAATGACAAAAACACAATTAAATCGTTAATCGCCAATTATTTGAGTGACAATTAATCGTCATGTAAAATGTCATATCGTGACAGCCCTAGGAATGACTGCTAAAAATGTATATACATATTAAAAATAGTCTTAAAGTTACCTAGTTTCCCTTTTTTTTAAGTGTCCCGCAAAGCTTGGCCAATGTGGGATGGACATACAGTACACATACACACAAAGCCAGATGTAGGAGCAGTTAGCGCCGCTCAAAAAGATGGACGGGGGGCTCATTGGAATTAAAATGTCTGAGAAGCACTGCTTTTGGGCCAATGTTTCGCAAAGAGTGGGTCCGGACGCATCTTTGCGTCGCAGACCCATTTTTATGGGTTCTGCGTATAGTTAAAAAGAGGCCTGTCACAATTATTACACAATCGTCTAATTAAAATTAGTTGACAGGAAAGCAATTATTTTGTACTGTTAGTTTCCATGTTGAAACATTTTCATATATTTTAAAACATTTTCAAAAATAGTGGAAATAGCACACCTACAAGCTCGCTATGCGACGTTGTCAAGTTGTCATTTCTTTGCATATTATTTAGGTTATGTGTCATATCTGCCATGTGCAACTCCAAAGCCTATGAGCCAAACAGAAGTGTAATTGTCCACGACAAAAACACATTTAATTCATTAATCGCAATTAGTTGAGTTGCAATTAATCGTCATGCAGAATGTCATAATCATGACAGACCTAGTCAGAGTGGAATTAGTGTTGTATTGTATGCTGTGGTGGAAAGTAACTAAGTACATTTACTTAAGTACTGTAGGCCTACTCAAGTACAATTTGTATTTGTACTTTACCTTTTTTGCAATTTCCAATACTTTTACTTCTCCACTACATCTTGGATCCTGATACTGTACATTTACTCCACTACATTTATTTGCAAACTTTGTGTAACTGCCCCCAAACTGGACTTCTGGCACAGATAAGACTACGGTTCGACTGATGTTCACAAGAATCTTTATTTTCCAGATGACACTCATGAATCACCGTGATTAACTGTGAAAATGACAAATACATTATTTTAGACACAAATAATCAAACACAATTAAACACAATGACCAATTACTTGATGAAAACAAACAATAGACAATGAAACAATAAAACATGTACATAACAATGAAATGACAACCAAACAATAAAAGGTGACGTACTGTGTGCGCCTTCTGTACCATGTATTTAGGAGTAGTTAAATGTTTTTGTTTCTTATTTTGTAGAGACCCTTGTTGGCCCTTTCTTCTTATATTTTAGAGACTCTTCTCATACAGAGACAGAGCTCCTCTGTTCTATCAGCTCAATCTACCTGAACCTCAGCAGGTGACCTCTATTTAACTGATTGGAGTCATGTAACCATGCCTACTACCTGTGCCACACATTACACAGCCTGGACAACAAGATGGCACTGAATTACCCCATACCTTACAAATACACAATATGTCGCCTAAAATGTCACCCTTAACAGCTTTCCTGAAAAACCAACAATAAAATAAATACATAAAAATAATTCCCCTAGCCCCCCATTGCTGGGACAGCTACACTGCCCCCAAAAATTGCATAACTAAATTACTGCTTTAGGCTGTACAATTTTGCAATTTTTTAATCAAACCCCAAATGTCACATTAAACCCTTAACCCACCAACATTGATATTTTTTAAGGTCGTTTTGCCCTTTTTTCCTATTTTTGTTACACGTTAACTTACACCATTTTCTTAGTTCGTTTACCTTTTGTCAAAAAACACTTGTTTTAGGTTTGAATCAGAGCTTTAAGTTTCTGCCCCCATGGACCTTCATTTTTACTTTCCTCCTTCCATTTCGTCTTCTCTTTCTGATGATCCAGCACCTTGGTCTTTTGTCTGTGGGTTTTGCCCCTCTCACCTGCACCACCACTGGTTGCTCGCTTGGCTCACAGTTCTTTGGGCCAGGATCCATCTTTAAACTTTCAGCACTGGGCCCTGGGTTGGTGGCCCAGTTTGTGCCTAGCACAGGTAAGAAGGGACCTGGGTTGGTGGCTGCGGCCACCCGAGATGAGCCAGCCACCCCTGCCTCCATCTCTGAGCCTTCTTCACAGGATCTGGCAACCGGCACGTCCTGATCCCGCTCCACCTCGACCACGGCAGCAGGGGGTCCCAAGGAGGTGGTCTCCGCTGCGCAGAGAGAAGCCACCTCTGCCTTCACCTCAGATGGTGGCGCCACCTCTGGAACACATGTAGAATCTACCGTGTCCTCCTCCATGGATTCAGACACAATCTCCCCATCTTGAGAGTAGACCTCAATGGTTACTTTGTTTGGCAAAAGCATTTCCTTCTCTTCAGTGTCCAAGTCTCTTTGTTTTTCAATTTCTTCCTTTTGGGCCCTCTCTGGGCCAAACCCCATTGTGTCAGCCTCAGCTGAACATTTCTTCAGGAGGGCAACAACTTCCCCAGTCACTGAAACACAGCTGGAAAAATGTATTTGAAAATCTTGACATGGAGTAGTCAGTTCCCATAAAGCCTTGTACTGTCCCTTTATATCCAGCTCCCATTTTGCCAGGATTCCTACACATTTCTCAAGGTCAATTTTGGAGCCCTCTTTTACCTTTGCTCTGATATATTTGACCTCTGACTTAAAGTCATTGTATAGAGACAAAAACCTTTTCTCTCGTTTTTGAATTTCTTGGTTTAACACTTTGATTGGGTTCTCCTTTCCTGATAATTCATCAGTTTTAATTTTAGGTGGTGGTTCTGGGACTCCTTGGCTGGCAAAATATTCATCAATCTCTTTTATTCTAACTTCAATTATTTCTCTTTCTGACACATCGGTTTCAATTGCCAAACTCTCTTCTAGATATAACTTTTCTTCTTCTAGAGCAGCCAAGATTTGCACTGGGGTGAAATCATCCATTTTTACTTAAAGTTAAATTAAAAATAAAGTGCCGAAATTAAAGTGGAACATTATTGCACACCCCAGCATAAAGTGTCTTGCTCAGAAGAAATATTGCACACGCCAAAATAAAGTGCCGGTGCTCAGAAGGTTTAACCTTCAGAATAAAGTGCCTTAGCTCAGGACCAATTATTGCAATTCCAGAACCTATTATAAGGTCTGTTTTAAACCACCAGTTATTTTGCAACAAATATTTAACTCAATTTAATGCTTTGGAATTAACTAGTCAAAATCTTAAAACTCTTTTAGCCCATATTTAGCAGTTTTACCAAAAATAATATTGCCGTGGAATATTACATTTTAATATTCAACCTCTAACAATAAAAATTTCACAGTGTACAATGTTACTTCACTTAAATATTCAACCTTCAACAATAAAATGTTCAACTTGGGTTAGGGTTACACAATATGTCACCTAAAATGTCACCCTTAACAGCTTTCCTGAAAAACCAACAATAAAATAAATACATAAAAATAATTCCCCTAGCCCCCCATTGCTGGGACAGCTACACTTTGGTTACTAGTTACATTACAGATATATAGGAAAAAAAGAAAAAAAAAGATTATAAATAGGCGATCTACAAGCTCACAACGGGTCGCATCATGATGCTTTCTGAGCTTGTAGATCTGCTATTTTCAAACATTTTTTACCTTTAATTTTGGTACTTTTCTTTATGCCAATACGTTTGTACATTTTGAATTCCTGAATTGTACTTGTAACAGAGTATTTCTATATTGTAGTATTGATACTTTACAATATGCTGTACAATATCTGAGTACTTTTTTTCCCACCACTGTTGACAACAAATAGAGTGAAATGAGTTGTTGTGTATGTGTATGTGTATGTGTATGTGTATGTGTATGTGTATGTAAAACGTTAGCATGCAGCTAACTGTACTAGCTAACTCACCTGGACAATGTACTGTAAACACAGCTGGGTCAAAGCAGTTTGGGTCATGAAGATGAATTAACTTCTCTTTCAACTTCTCACACATGTAACTCAGTACTAGTTTTAACTCCCTGACAACACTATCAACTCCACTCTACTTCCAGGAGGTGTAACAATGTTGCATTATGTGTTGTTTAATATTGAACTCCAGAGCCTTCTGTTTAGGGAGTGTGTAGCAATAACCTGCATTCACATTATAGTGTCAACCTTCTAGGGACAATCTGACAATAACACTCTTTTGTGTCAAGTTGTTAATGGTGTCAAACCAAGCGATATTAAATATCTCTCTCTCTCTCTCTCTCTCTCTCTCTCTCTCTCTCTCTCTCTCCCCCCAATTTGAGACAAAAGCTTGAGGGCAAATCAAATAGCCTAGTAAAAAAAGGGGGGAAAAATGCAGGGATTAATGGTTTCTACAAAAATAATCAACCGTGAAAAAAGATAGGAAACAATATGCGAAGCTCGCCACGATAACAAGTTACTAAAGACAATTATATCCTTTTTCGAAAGATCCATGCTATTTAATTTCAGCAAGAAAAGTTGATTATGTGTTTGTGCGGGGGGTGATTCGTATAGCAGAGGATAGCTAATGATGATGCCCTGTTATTTTTTGTTTTGTTTGTAATTCTAGTGTGTGTTTGTGTGCGTGCAACGTGCACGTGCATGCATGCCTCTTTGTGCTAGTTATAATATTGCGATTCTATCTCAGCACCCAGATTATACCGTGAGCTGGGCTAATAACTGAAACTTCTAATAACGTGGTGTACAGTAGGCAGGGGCGTCACAAGGGGTAGGAAAGTGGGACAGAGTTACTGGGGCCCAAGGTGGAGGTTGGGCCCTAATAACTTTATCTATTAAAAAATAGCAGATATACAAGCTCACTGCGGTGCCGCGCTGCGAGCTTGTAGATCTGCTATTTAGCCTATTTTTGAAGCGAACATTTCTAACTCAAATTTTGCTTCTGGGGGTCCCTGGAACTAAATATTTTGAGATTGGGGTCATAGATTTCTTGCACACATTTTCACGATTTTTCAAAAATAGCAGATATACAAGCTTGCAGCTATCTGCTATTTTTCAATAGTTAACATTCATGGGGGGCCCGCAGTGAATCCTTGTACCCAGGGCCCAGAATTTGGTGTGACGCCCCTGACAGTAGGCTTCATCATGTGATATATAATTGATCTAGGGGCTGAGGGGCTTTCATGAGCCAACCTCCTGAGTCAATATTATGCTGTTGCTGTTCTGAAAAATAAATACAGAGGGGCCCTCATGACTAGAGGTGGGACGTTCGCGAACGAATCGAGTCTTTTGAGCGGCTCTTTGAAATGAACGATGGGATCCGGTTCGCAGTATAGGGAGCCGTTCCTTTCTAATGAACATGACATGTGGTGGGAAAAAGTACTCAAATTCTTTGTAGTAGTAAAAGTATCAATGCTGCAATGTGGAAAAATACTCTGCCGCAAGTAAAAGTTCGGAATTAAAATGTACTTCAGTAAAAGTACAAAAGTATTGCTATCAAAATGTACTTAAAGTACCAATAGTAGAAAATACTGCATTTCACAAGTTTTCCAATGAATAAGATGTCGAAAAGTCATTTGAAAATAGCCGATCTACAAGCTCACAATACTTCGCGTTGCGACGCATTGTGAGCTTGTAGGTCGGCTATTTTCAAATGGCAGAAATGCATCCTATCATGGCCAAAATCTATAGCGTTGAAGTGATTTGCAATCATAATCAAAATCTACAAAGTAACCAGTAACTAAAATGAGCCAGTCTTTTGAACGGCTCTTTGAAAGGAACGGATCCCAGAGATCCGGCCTCACTTCAAAGAGCCATAAATCCCATCTCTGCTCATGACCGCCGACAGTCAAATCATAATGTTTTTTCTTTTCTTTTTGCAATATCACCACGCATACTGTATATCTCTGTTTCCGGCAGCGAGCACATAGATGTACTGTATACATCCCCAGCCAGCCAATTATTATTATTGTTATTATTATTATTTGCACATGGAAATCTATTTTACATAATAATACAGCACATATCCTTGAGCCATGCAAATATTTCATGGGGCCTGCTGGGACGAGAGATTCTCTGAGTCTGCATAGGCTATAACCATATGTATTGTACAGTATATCAGTGGTTCTCAAACCTTTTCATGTCAAGGACCCCAAATGTATATGACCCCATCAATTTTTTTTTATTATTATTCATTTGCCAGGGACCCCCAGTCAGAGGCAAAGTTTTGAGAAACTAATGTTCAATCTGGTGTCTGCATGTTTGACACAAGTTTTGACGTGAAGGACAAAATGTCTATTTCTCCCCGGAGCAAGCGGGCATGCAGGCTCTATTAGCTCAGTGTTAAATACCAGTAAGACTCCCTAATCGGGAGATAAGCGACTGTCAGGTCGCATACACAAACTTTAGAAGGCAATCGTAGCCAGGAGGGAGGGAATATGGGAAATGGGACTGATCCATGTTGATGACATGACTGTAGAGATACTGTGTACCGCTTTGCGTGATTTTAGGCCAAAAGGTGTAGGAGCAGTGTCCAAAAATGTGTTTTTAAAATCCGGCCTGATGGTTGCGCTAAATGGGACAGATCCATGTTGATGACATGACTGTAGACATACTGTGTACCGCTTTGCGTGATTTTAGGGCAAAATCTGTTGGTGGAGCAGTGTCCAAAAATGTGTTTTGCAAGATTCGGCCTCATGGTGGCGATAGAAGAGGGCCATGTGAGAAATGAGGGGTGGAGGTTGTGGTTTGGCAGCCAAGGAGTGTGTGTGCATGCATGGATAGGGGCAACGGTGGCGGAGATATGAGTAGGGGAGAAGTGTGACGTGAAGGAGAGACTGACAGACTGAATGACAGACAGCCGGCGGAGGTTTTGATAGTAACTGCGAAATGACGGTCGCAATAATTTCAGCACTTAGACGGCAGTAGACCTGGGTTCAAATCCAGAGTAGAACAGGAGCCTTACATAGTGCAGCTTGTAGATCTGCTATTTTTGAAAAAGTTGTGAAAATGTGTGCAAATCTTTGAATATATGTATTTTTAAAGCGAACGTTTGGAACTCAAATTTTGCTTCTGAGGGGGTCCCTGGAACTAAATATTTTGAGATGGGGGTCCGTGGTCAAATACATATCATTTTGGGGGTCCTTCACATGAAAATGTTTGAGAATCACTGACATAGCAGTCTCTCAAGAACAGACTAACTGAGCTCCAGTTAAGTGAAAGGGACCTTTTATTTGACGATAGCTGGCCAGATTGCTGACACAGAAACATATAGGTTTTTAAAAAACCTTAGAAGGATTCAAAAGACACTTATAGAATCGGGTCAAAATTCTAATTTTCACGATAAAAAAAGAAATAGCAGATCTACAAGTTCGCAGCGCGGCACCTGTGAGCTTGTATATCTGCTATTTTTCAATAGTTAAAGCATAAAATAATGATACACAATAATGTGTACCCGTTCTAAATGGGTAAAGTGGTTAAACTGATTTTGATTTTAACATATGCTGCATGGGAACCCAATATAGCTAAGGACCCCTGGGGGTCCTCGGACCCCACTTTGAGAACCACTGATCTAGGGCACCAGATGGTCTCGTCCGATCTCAGTACTTGGATGGGAGACCACCTGGGAGCACCAGGTGCTGTATGTAAGGTTTCTGTATACTTGTCTCAACACACATCCATATTCAGAGACTTTA